>NC_066585.1:498241149-498394472 GCF_024323335.1 Lathyrus oleraceus
TTACAAACCTAAACAAACAAGAGCAACCACCAAGATTTCACATGATCAAACAAGTTTTGAGAAAATAAGATAAATGCATGGTTCAAAATTTTAAAAGCACAAGGAAAGTGATGCTTACCACTATACTACAACCAAACCATGATCGTGAAACAAATTTTAAACACAAAACTCATGTCATAAATTTTAAAACAACACATTCTCAATTATGAATCACACCTAGCACGTATCTTCAATTTGTGATGAAGAACAAAAATTAGCGGCTTGACTCACACCAAACAATCTTGCTAACGTCTTGATTAACTTATGCATTCATCTAAGCAAAACATATTGAAAGCGTAAAAGAATAAATCACAAAGGACTTTCAAGTGTTGTAATGAAGTTTGGTTAATAAAGAAGGGTCATATCTAAAGCTATTTGAAAAAAAGTTGTCAAAATCTAGAAGAGCATCAGTTTTCAATTTCTGTATAATTCACAAATTTATTCACCACTTTTCTTTGTTCATATGATACACCTTTGATCACACTTTCTAGCATAACTATTTGCCACTTTTTTTCAAACAAATTCATTTCTTTTTCAATTATTTTTCAATTATTTTTTACCATTCTCTTTCTTGTTCAAATTCTTTCTTTTCCGAATTCTTAGCAATCCACCTTTTTCTCCCCAACATGAATACAACCAACATTATAGTATAAATTCTCCCAAATTTTCTATAGCAAGGGACAAAATTACACAATCAAATGAAGGTTTAAGGTTCAAGAAAAAAATTCAAAATTCATTCAAAACTCAGTGATGAACTACTCTTTGCATGCAAAGGAAAAATCCCACAGTTCAAAATTGATATAGATCCTGACATTAAGGCTCAAAGTGGTTAACGAATTCTCGCTCATGCACAAGGTAGGTTACTTTTGGTCAAGTGATTGTGCTCAAAATTAAAAGTTGCCTTGATCATTTTCATGCTTTCGTAATTTCAAACATAAATGCAAGATTAAACATAAATCAACCGAGTCAAAACAACATATTATTGGTCTCATGTGCATATAGTAAACAATGGAAGTTATCCTCACATTTAAGCTTTGATCTAAAGTGATTTAGTCATGAACATGTAATGCAAAATAATGTATGACAAGTTATTTGTACAAATTACAAGTTTTGTATTCATCCTATGGTCTAGAAAGCAATAAACATGTACCTTGACATTGTACCATCCTTCAAGTTTTTATCATTACCAAAGTATTTGCTAGTTGAAACATTTAAACTTAGAATAATCACTCAATGCTTTTTCAAGCCATTCAAAAAAAAATTGAGAAAAAACTCAAAAAGTTTGCTAAAACTCTTGAAATTAAACTAAACTACTATATTATCTACTTGAAACAAATTAAACAAAACACAACTTAATTAACAAAAATCACCACAAAGATAGGGTAAATGGGCATCGATGAAAGTGGATAAGTGGGTTGAGTAAAAAGATTTTTTACTGGTATAGAAGGGCGTGCTCAGCACCATCATACCGCTCTTAGTGTGGTTTCTGCTGCTTCTAACTTCACAAAATTTTCCAGGGCGCGCTTAGTGTCGGCTCTGTTGCCCTGAATTTTCAAAATGAAAAATTTTGTCAAGTTTTTCATCCACTTTCACTCTTTAAGGCTTAAACTACAAATCTATTAAATGCTTATAAACTTGGGTTGCCTCCCAATAAGCGTTTGTTTAACTTTGTTAGCTCGAAGCCTTTTTCAAGTAGACGTACCCTTTTATTGCTTCTTTTGCTTGGCTAGTTGTTTGAGCTTCCTTGTTTTGTTGTTGCTCCTTCACCAACAGTTACCCCTAATCAACACTTAAGAAAACGTGATGGGAAACAAGTATATATACAATATAAATAAATGTACAAAGCTTAAAAAGATAGAAACTATTACAATGCTTTAATATCTAAACGTCAGTCCCCGACAATGGTGCCATTTTTTTGAATTGCAGTATTTCTATCAAGGGCAAGTATTTGTTTTTTGTATCCATAGGGATTGTGCAATATTAATATCGTTCAATAATTACTATGATTTTAAGCGGAAGTTTGAAAGATGTTTATTACAAAGTGTAAATCAATAAATGATAGAAAAAGTTTCAGAGAGATGGGAGCTTGTACGGATTGGATTTCATCCACCGATAGAATATGTAATTTACCAATCAGTTATACACAATCTAAACATTTATCAATATCAGCATGTATCTCTCTACGGCAGTGTTTAAGTCTAAACTCCTGACGAGAGTTCAACCGTATTGTTGAATCGACGGTCTCTCAGCCTTTTAAACAATACGGTAACATTAAGACTTGATACTCAAGTGAATGTTAAATTTAAATCTATGTTTAGAGTTTAGCATTTAACAAACAATTATCCTATATCGAGATTCGAATAGTATTTCTCAATAACAGTTCAAATCAATATGTAAAACAAGTAAACAAGGATAACATCGATATAGATTCATAAAAAGATTGTATACAACGCCTTGGTCAAAAAAAATACATACTTTTACGACGAACTTATATCCAATCCTAACAAGAAGGGCATTTAGCTACTCATGGTAGCTAGATACAAAGAGAAGAATGAAGATAAACATGCATCAATCGTATTTCCCAACGATTGATGCGAACCCAGCTTTGGATCTTCAAGAAGCATCATTTCCTCTCTCTCTCTCTCTCTCTCTCTCTCTCTCTCTCTCTCCAAAATGTAATATATCTAAAAATAACAACTGAAAGCTATTTATAGAAAACAAAAAGTTGCAGACCGCGCTAAGCCCTAAATAATCCAGAAAAACATATTAAACCGCCATAAATGGCGTTAAGCGCGAAAGCTCCTGCCTCTACAACTCCAAGCGTGCTTTGAACGCGCTAAGCCCCACCTGAATCATTAATTTCCAAAAATTGCATGTTGAAGTTGTTTCTTCCGCTTTTGATGTCCAAAGCTCCTCCAATGCAAACATACCTACAGAATGTGTTACAAATGATCAATCTACACAATATTTACACATAAGTTGAGGTTTTGACTCGTGAATCCAAAGAATCAAGCTAATAAGTGTCATTTTTTCATGCATAAATTTACCACGATTTGGCACTTATCAATGACCACCTTGGTTTGAAACTTGCTTCTTATTTGATGAACTTCCTTCTTGTTGGTAACTTCTACCATTTGAACTGTTGTAGTCACCTCTACCTCTATTTCCATTTCATTTTCCTTTGTCGTTCCTATCTTTTCTTTATTGTCCTGCAATGCCACATCAGTTTTAGTTTTGTTGGTAAACCTCTCCATCATTCTTTGCTCATGAGATTCAATAGTCCCTTGTAATTCTTTCTTTGTCAAACTTGATAAATCTTTGGAGGCTTCTATGACTTCCACAATGTGATTTCGGAAGTAAAGATCTCAAGATCTTTGTAACTATTGACTTAGATGACATCACTTCACCACGCATTTTGATCTGGTTCACCTCCTAGGCACCATTGTAAAGAATACACATACACTTTCGTTTTCTTCCATATGAAGCAATTCATACAACCTTTTGAGTCTGTAATCTCACCTCATTCACCTTTTTAACACCATTAAATGACTTTTTCATTATATCACATGCTTCCTTCGATGATTCAACATCTCCAACATTTTCAAAGTTATTTGTATCAACATATTGATGTATTATAAAGTTTTGTAATTGTTCTTCTTCAATGCTTTATAAGCATTCTTCTGATCGTCAGTAGCATAATCACTGATTTGTGTAACTTCATTCTTCACAAGATCCAACACATCTTAACAGAAAACTACATCCATCTGCTTACACCAATTATCACAATTCTTTCCATTTAAAATGGGAAGATCTTCAAAAAAAAGTTATCACTTAAATGAGAAGTCATTACTCAAGATCTTCTAAAAATCGCAACTAGAACTCCATATATCGGATGTTGAAACATTGAAACAAAACACAAGAACAAAACAATAACTCTTCTCTCAAGTGATGCTCACACATATGAATTTGCACAAACTTTGTTCCTTCAATCACTACACATATGTATTACAATGTTAGAATATTTATATTGAGGTTACTTGCTCATGAGATGTTATGTTTAGTTACAATGATGCCCCCAAACGAGTCTACTTGCTATCAAACCGTTACACAAATGAATTCAATCTTCTGCATAATCGGTTTGGTGAATTAAGAATTAAAACGTTAAAAACAATTGTAGGACAAAACGGTAAATGGTCTACCATCTTTAATAATAAGATGAGGTTTAGAATGAAAATTAGTAATTAATTGCTGAATCTCATAGTGTTACAAACTTAAGAGTGATGCAAGAACCAAAGTTGTTGTAATTTTAAATATGAAAGTAGTTTATACAGTTAGATTTGTTAGTTGAGGCAACTCAAATTTTGGTGCACACAGTTACCAAGGATTTTGCAAGCGTTGATCATTTTTTTAATTAGTTTTCTTGTTTGATTTTGTTCAAAGAGAAAACATTTACAGATAACCTTTGAGTCAATTCACTGAATCATATTACTTTATGAGTCATAAAATAAAATCCACAGTTTCAAAGAAAATATTCAGACCCATTAGATCTACTTAAGCATACAAAAACCCCTAAAAACAGTTTCAAATCTAAGAACTAGTGAACTTAGTTACAGCTTTGGTACCCTCAGAAACAGCATGCTTAGCCAATTCACCGGGCAGAACGAGCCTGACCGCGGTCTGAATTTCCCTCGAAGTTATCGTCGGCTTCTTGTTGTACCTCGCAAGTCTAGACGACTCCGCAGCAAGCTTCTCGAAAATATCATTGATGAAACTGTTCATGATTCCCATGGCCTTGCTTGAGATACCAATGTCAGGGTGAACTTGCTTCAGAACTTTGAAGATGTAGATCTTGTATGTCTCCACGCTCTTCTTGTTTCTCTTCTTCTTCTTGTCTCCGGCGGTGGCACCACCGTCTTTAGGCAGCTTCTTGCCGGCCTTTGGCTTCTTCTCAGCCGGAACCTTCTCGGCTACCGTGGATTTCTTCTCCTCTACGGGTTTCTTCTCGGCTGGCTTCTTCTCTCCTTTTGGCGCCATTGGGGAAAATAGGGTTTGAGATTGGAATGTTGAGATGAAATTAGATGAAGAATTGAGATTGTGGTGGTGGAATAGAGTGTTGCGGTCTTTTTTATATGGCAAGGGTTTCGTGTTACCATTCGCTAATGAGGCTTTTCGCGGATCGGTGACGTGGCATTGTATTAACCGTTTATTACATTCTTATGATGACATGACAATAGACGGTTAAGATGTTTTGTTGATTCATCGACGATGAGAACGCTGATGCTTTTCGCTTCTCGCTTCTTTTCTTTTTTTAACTATTAAAATATCCATGTCTACGTAGGGGCGCATTTTATTTAAAATAAAACAAAAAATTTGGCGCAAAAAACAGTTTTTATTTTGGAAAAATATGACAAGTCTTTGTCTAAAATTATTTTCGTCTATAAAAATATTATAAGTAATAGTATATTTTTTTCTGAATGTAAATATTGTTTTCTTCTGAATAGTATAATTGAAAATGACTCATAATTTATAAAATTTATAAGTGATGCAAAAATTTTATCAATTTATAAAATAAACTCAGTGTTTCCTCTGTGTTTTATTAAAGATATTTTTAAAATATATATTACACACCGGATAAAATGTTGCGTAGTTATCCGGTTCACAAAAGTCAATCGGATAACTTTTCCATATATTTTTCGGTTATATTTTTCTATTAATCGGATAACTTGCATCTTAGTTTTCGGTGATTTTTTTTACTAATCAGATTGCTTGTTTCTAAGTATTATGGCACGCTTTTTTTTTGTATGTTTTGTTAATTTTTTTATATTTATATTTAACATGTATGGATATTCCTTTGATTATATGCGATAAAAATAAGATATGTGTAGATATCGCTGATATATTTCCAATTATACAAAAATTTACTACACGAGAAGAGGCGACAAGGTGGATTGGGGAGGTTGGAATCAGGAATAAAATGACAGATATTGTCGCTACCTCGAGTTTAACGGAGAGAGGAACCGGGACTTTAAACTAAAGAATTGTCTCCTCAAAGAGAATGAAAAGGCAATATCAGAAGAGTCACCGCCGAATTTTATTTGGATTGCCTCCATGGGAGAGGCGAGGGGAAATAGTCGATAAAACCCTCAGAGAGAGAAAAAAAGATGCACACGGGAAGTGCAAAAGATAAGGAATCGGTCTCGTAACCGAGACTTGGGTTCGGAAGTCGGTTACACAAGGGGAGGTATTAGCACCCCTCATATCCATCGTACTCCATGGAAACCATTTGGATTGTTATGTGGCATTATTTATTGTGCTTGCCAAGGATTGTGGCCCTTGTGCCTACGTATCTCTCATCGGGTGATGAGGAATCAGAGCTCCGTACTTCAGAGTAGAAAATATTTGTGTGTTGGTTGATTTTACCTTTGGGAAAAGGGTTTTCAACGTGGTGCCCTAAGGCACAAAAATGAGGTTTGATGGGTTGCGTTGATTTTACCTTGAATAAGGGTTTATGAAAAATAGTTTATGATTAGATTGTACTAAAGTCTATGGATAGAGATGGATATTCTAGACAACAAGTCAAGCATCTTGCATCCAAAATAATAAGAGTAAGGATACGAATGCTCCATTCTTACTCATTCTCCATCACTTAAGGCTCGTAGCGCACAATATTAATCGTAGTATTATTGTATTTTGAAATTTGATTATGAAAATGTCACTTAATGTTGGATCAATGGTTTATTTATTTGATTATTACATTGGGTGATGCAACATATATGCAAAGTAACCAATAAGAAAGTAAAGGGTCTCATTGTAAGGTAGCCCAAGAGAAAGCTTTGTGTGTGCAAAAGTGATACAAGCTAAACAGAGGATAATGGTCTTACAAACATGTCCCCCTAGGATGGTGCCATGATGCCATTTTTACAACCGGCATGCAAGTTACATAATCCAAAGTCAACTAAGTATCACAAAGATATGGAAAGGATGTGATGAGTTTATACGATGAATATGATGATGATGAGTACTTGAATGTAAACTACAAAGTAACAACATAAAAGTAAATAACAAAATAACAATGGTTAGTGGTAATCTGAGTTAGTAAAGTTAAGTTAAGTTAGTATTATGTACAAGTCTAACACTTGAGGATAATCTATCATTAGGTTAAAAGATTCAAAATATGGTACATCAGGGGATAACTTATCACTGATGCAAAGTATTGAAGATGATCAAATGATTAACTTACAATAGGTTTGAAATAATGAAAGTTAGGCAAACCCCAAGTCCAACTATCAATAGTTTGACAAAAGTAAGACTATATCAACTCAAGGGTTAAAAGTTATTGATTTGATTTAGTGATCAAGTTAGGCAAGTTATAAAGATAAATGTACAATATGAACTAAATAGTAAGGGTTAGTGTACAATATAAACAAGTTAACATAAAAGTTAGTGGGTTAGTATAAGCAAAAGTAATAAGATGGATCAAATGAAATCAACAAATTAGTATATACATAAACAAGACTTCATCTACATGTCAAATGACCCAAGTTGGTTGATGTAGGGGCAACCTATCCATGATTCAAAATATCATGAATGATGCAAGCAACCCTAAACAATCCAATATCATTAGTAGGTTTGAAACATGGAAGGTGTAAGCAACCCTAAATAATCCAATATCATGACAAACATTGACTTCATTAGCCACTAGGTTCAAGACCTCATAAATCAATGGAAAATTATTCAAATGACATGAAACAAAGCATAAATAAATAATAGGGGCAAAAATAACAAGGGTCCATGTTGGAAATATTTTCAGAATAATAAAAATAAGTGGGATAAAAATTAAAATGAAATTGGAAATAAATGGTGAAAAAAATAAGAATGAAAAGGGATATGAAGTGCATGTGTTGGGGGTTGAACCCCTGGCCTTGGGGTCATGGGGGATCAACCCCTTCTCTCACTGGGCCAAACGTTCGCTTGTGATTTAAAAATGCGCTAAATCAAGAGTTAAAATGAGAGGCGCACGCTAAAGGACTAATCAGGACACGACAACATTTACATTTGAATTTGAAAACACGCACGAGGCAACAAACTCAGAGTCGTCTTCAACCTCCAAACTTCAAAAATTAAAAACTCCAAAAATGTGTTTTCAGTCAAATTTAAACATGGAGTTGTCCTCCATAATCATAAACAAATCAACCTCCACACTCATGAGCCATTGATTGGCTCTAAGTGTGGAGTATTTTGTCAAGAACCAGAATAACAAGTTTGACCTAAATTGAAAGTTAAATGATGGATAGTGGTTAATCAAAACTCAAAGCATGGGGTTAATGATCAATGAGTGATTTTTAGTTGAATGGTAACTTGTTTGGGTGGAGGGGGTGAGTGGAACTACCTGATCAAAATCGGTTTTAGAGTGGTGATCCGATGACTTTGTGCAACTCAGGTGAGGTGTTGGGAAGGTGAGTTAGCATTTGGTAAAGCTTCAATGATGTTCAGCGATGGATTCTGGGTGGTTATTTGGAATTGAAATGCCTTAAATCTCAAAAATCGAAACTCTGTTTTGGATGGTTCAACTCGGGTTTGCAGAATTATTATTTTTTGCTTTTGAAGCTTGTTAAATGAATGGATTACCTCCCCCTTATTATAGGGAAGGTGATGGAGTGGTTTGGAGGGAAAGTGGATGTGGTTTTCTTCAGAAAGGTGTGGAGCTTGAAACATGCTCAAGGTGGAACTTGGGGAGACATGGGATGGTACAATCTGATCTTGCTTGCACTCCAGACCAGTTGGTTTTGGTTCTTAGCATCAATTGGAAGTAGACAAAGGCAAAGAAATGACCTGTTGTGCATTTGAACTTTGGCCATTTTGGAAATTTTTTCACTTTTCACATGGCATCGGGTTTTCCAATGTGAGAGGTTTTCCGTCCAAGTTGACTTCCATTCTTGTCCTGATGTGTTTTGTAATGTATTTAGGGACAAATGGGATCAAATCAAAGTGATTTGAGGACTTCGTGGATCAAATTGCAAAATCTGACTGACTTGGTCTGGTTTGTTCATCATGGCAAGTCAGAAACTTTAAACCAAGGCCAAATGAAATTGGCTCGTGCATTTTGCATGAAACTTGTGCCAAATATTCCTTTCCATGTCCTTGATTAGAATAAAAAACAACCAGGTCAAAATAGTTATGGTTTGGAAATGGAAATGTGGTAAAGTAGTGGTCTTGGTCATGTTTTAGGGCATGGTAGGCATGTTTGACTAGCTTGGCCAATGCAAAAAATGAGGTCGATGCTCAATGAATTAGGTCTTGAACCTTGAAACAAATTTGAAGAGGAACATATTTAGGACATTTGGCTCAAAGAAAATCTTTAAAATATTTTAATATGAGAAAGTTATGGTCTTTGGAACTTTCCATATGCCATTCTTGCCAAAATGTGACCAACCAACATGACCTAAAAAGGTGACTTTGTGATTTCTTGATTTTCAAGGCACAATGGTGGATGTTTTAAGTTCATATGATCATATCATAATGGGAAATGAGGCTTGGATATTTGTGGAGTGATGTTAGGTTAAGTTCATGGATGAATCAAATGCATTGAAAGTTCAAAAACCATGAGCAAACCAAGTACTTGTAACATGAATTTAATGAGTGTTTTTGATTAGTGAAATATGGTTGAAATTGGCTTGAATTGATGGTAAATGGATTATGGTATGATAGGATGATCAAATGAAACAAGGCCATGAATCCAAGAGTACACAAACTAGGGTTTCTTGGACCACAAATTTCATCAAGAGCATAGCCATTCAAATTAGGGTTTTGAGGTGTAAGAGATGTATTTAGGTGATTCAAATAGTTTTGACAATGTTTGGATATTAGGGGTCCTAAATGGTGTGGTCAAGGCACAAAGTGAATCATGACTTGTACAAGCCACTGAGGGTCAAGAACTAGGGTTAAGGTCCTTGGGTGACCAGATGAATCTTGACGTGTCTTCAATGGGGACTCACCATCCAATTAGAGTTTGGGAGAGTGAATGAGATATCTTGAATGATCCTCCAGGTTTTGTTGGATGCTTGAGGATAAAGATTAGGGTTAAGATGGCTTAGGCACACCTCAACATGGCCAGAGGGTCTTGAGGCTTCACAGATGAATCCCATGCATCGGGTTTGTGGATTATTGAGAGTCATTAAGTAAAAATTCATATGAGATGATGTGTATGGGATGTATGCTCATGAATTAGGGTTTAAGATGGTGATGTGGAGGTAGGGTAAATTTTAGGGTATGACAATTTCCCCTGTTTAATCTTCTCGGACCTGAATGTATGGATATCAATGGCTTCCAATGCGTTCAAGGCCAGAGAGGATTAAATATTGAAAGGAGTAACCGGAAATTTGCCATGTTAGGGATGAAAGTGTTATTATTTGATGTGGATTATATATGGTTATGATGAATTTTTGTGCAATGTGATGTATGCAACATAAGTATCTTTTCAAAAAGGGAAATCCAATGTTAAAACTCCAAGAAGGGGGTAGGGAAGAAACTCCGCTGGAAAATGAGAATCTCGGTGAAAGAAAATGGGGATTTCCCTTAGCAATGGTCGGGGAGAAAAATAATGGTGATTCCTAGCAACAGATAGAACACCTAACTTTAATGGGGAAATATAGATCCAGCAATGATTCCTAACAATGGATATAATACCTGATGTCTATTGGGGAACAACCAAGTGAATTCAGCGACGATTCTTAGCAACAGTTAGAATATCTGACTCAGTGGAAATGATGATAGTTAAGTGTATAAAACACAATTACTAATATACCCTTATTAAATTGTAATCCATTAACAATTAAATAATTAATGTAGAGATAATTCTGAAATAATAATATTAAATATATATAAGTTTATTGTAAATAAAATCGGAAGGAGTATTTACATAAGAATGAATGGCAAACGGACAACTAAAAACGTCATAAAATTTATTTAATAATAAATTCAATTCTCTTAAAAACCATATAAAAAATCTAAGAGATACGAGTACAGTATTAATATTAATGATATTTTAAACTTTTTGTAAAAATTTAGTGATCTCTTGTGCCAAGAAATCAAAAGTGTCCAGCACAACTGATTAGAAAACATGTTGATTAACCCAACATAACTGATATAAAAAGCATGTTGATTAACCCTTTGAAGTCTTCTGGAGTACTCCCATTCTCTAGCATAGAAATACTCCCAGGAAAAACACAACAACCCATGAAACTTTCTTCAAAACCCATCCTTTCCGTCACATAATTTAAATATAGATAAGCATCGAAGAAATCAATAAAAAATTTAATTATATATTTTTATTAAAATTAATACACAATTTCCAAAATATTATTTCTATGTTTAATTCTTAACTTGTGTTAGGGGCACAAGTTAGACCTTTAAATATATCTAACACACGCCGTCATAATTGAATTAATTTAATTCAACATATATATTTTCATATATAATTTTTTTAGTATAAATTCAATAAAATAACAATTTCTTTTGTGAATACCATTGACCTATAATACAATTTTCACAGTTGAAAAATTAGATATGACCGACTTGTATCGTGACTTTCAATATATCAAGCACCACGCATGTATTTTGCTATTTGGTTTTCTAATAATGAAAAGCTACATAATAGAGCTTCTGTCTTTCAACGTTTAAAATGCCTCGGAATGTGAAAATGAATCTCAAAACGCAATATCAAAGATGCACTAAAATGAATAGAGGGAAAGCTTAGCTTACAAGTTACAGAAAACAAAGATAGAAAGAAAAATTAAGGGTGGAGATTGAGGAGTTGAAGAGAACGTGAGAGAGAAAAACTTGATAGAATACAATCCTTTTTTTTCTTCTTTGGCACAGATTATGAGCAATAGTGCAAATTAGAAATGGGAAAAGGAAAATGACATTGATGACTATCATTCAAGAGTAAACTAAGTGAAATTACAGTTTAGGTAGATTTTTTCTGTAAAAAAAATACTAAGGTTCGTTACCACGAGCCTTCCGCGCCAGCTGTGGGATTTTTGAAAGCAGAGAACTCCCAGTATGTTTTTAATGAGTATGGTGGGAACATAGTTACACCTTCTTCAGTCATTCTAGCCATCTGTAAATTCAACACATAGATTCACTAAATGTGAAAACCAATAAATAAGAAATAACCCACTTACTTCAAGGAAAATCAGACCTGTATTTTGTTGACAGCAGACCTATCGCGATATAAAAGCGTACGCATGCATTTTTCCAGTAACTTGACGCCTTCCTCGAAGCTCAAATTTTCATGCCACTCATCACGGAGATGGGGCACAGCAAGAAGATTTCCGAGCCCAGTAGCTATGTGATTGTCTTCATAATTAATTCCAATGTTGTTGACCTGGATAGGATTCATAAGCACAGCAACCAAATAAACTTGCAGACTTGAGACTACTCATTGTTGAACAAAGTAAAAAAGAAAAGCCAATGCCTACCACGCCAAGGTACTTTTGACCATTCTTCACACCACCAAGTACAAGGGAGTTCAACAAAGGGTCGAACTTGTTACGCCTATTATACATCACCCGAGTTAAATAGTTGTGCACCTCCTTAGGCCCGAGAGAATTCCCGTCATCCCACATATTGTCATTGAGACTACAACAATCAAAGTTCAAAATCAACACTAACATGGTAATAATGAAGTAATCAAATCTGACATAATTGAGGGGATACAGAGATGAATTCATTTCTGTGAAGTTCGAAGAAAATAAAATGAAAAATCAAGCAAAAGCAAACGCAAAAAAAATTGACTAATCAAATTCTATTGTCTTTATCTTATGAGAATTAACCAAATGCTTACATAAGCTCGTCGAGGTAACGTTGAATCTCTTGAAAATCACTTATTTCTCCACCGGCACCAATAAGGGAATGTTTCCCAACAGGCTTCAACCGCTCAACACTCTTGTATCTCAGGGTAGACCCATAGGAACCTATCAGTACATCCACCAATGACATAAGAACAAAGTGAACCCATTATTTACCAGAAGAAGGGGTTTGAACTTCAAATTCATAACACAAATATGATTCATACATTACTACTAGTTTAATACTAAAACAAGCACTTCAAGGAATCACAATTTACCAAGGGTATATAATCCAAGATGAAAATTTCCTTTACAACAAAATCATTGAAAAGAAAATAAAACAATTGAAACACTCAATTCTAACAAATAAGCTAAGACTAACTCAAACTAACACAACCATTTTTTGGGCCTTAATACTCTAAGTCCTATGGAAAAGACCCTAATAATCCAAAGTTCGGATGAAACATAAATAAAGTCCAACTAAGGCTACGGTGGGATATCATAAAATGAACGGAGCGGAGCACAGTGGAATGTAGCAGAATGGGGCGGAGCAGAATGAAGATCTTCATTCCATTGTTTGAAATTTTAGGACGGAACAAGACAAATTCTTCATTCCGTCCAAATCAGAGGAGAAGAAATATGGCGGTAGCCGGTGAGTGATGAAATGGAATGAAATTCCTACCACTCCATTCCACTTCATCCGTTGTTAAATGATCCAAATAGTGAAATATCACTTCATTCAATTCTATACCGTTGCGCCCATCCAATTCCATACATCAAACTCGGTTGATTCAACCTAAAACTAAATCAAACTTATTAACCACTTGTGCTCAACCACTTCATTAATTAACTTAACAAATTTGATACTAAATATAAAAAACGAACTAAAAACCTACATTACTTGGATTGTGGAATTACTTAGATATATACACTAACTCTGCAATCTATTTTTCAAAACAAAAAATAAAATAGGGTTTATATTAATCAATGCTGCATAAGACAAAAATATGCAAAGTAGGGTTTGAAATTGCATCAGCATTTGGTTCTAACCTCCCATATCAGCAGCCATGAGAATTCCATCTTTGTATTTGATTGCAACCACAGATGATCCAGTCACATACGGGGTCCTAAAATTCGAAGTAAAATTTAGGTCAAATTCAACAAGAAGTAAAAGCGAGTTTACGATGAACGGAAATTGAAAAACACACAAGCAAGCACGCATGAATGAATGTATTAGAGAGAGAGAGAGAGAGAGAAAAAGAGGAGAGATACAGAGTTCGCTGAGATTCTGCTACAGAGTCCATTGTTTGAATTTTCAACTGAAAATCTTCAAAGAACGCGAGAATGGATGAATGCTTGAGAGCTATGAGATTGAATTGGTTTGCTGAAAATGAAAAGAAAAAGTGCTTGTGTTTTGCTTTAATATGAGAATTTTTCTCTACGTTTTGTTTTCCCTTCGCGCAAGAAAACTTTCTTTTTTTTTTCAAAAAAATTAACTATATAAATAAACAAAGAATGGGCTCAAATGAAAGCCCATAGTATTTTTATGGGTTGAATGTTGATACTTGATTTAGGGAATTTCTAATGCAATATTTAAATTATTTAAGCATCACATAAAAAATATTAAAATATTTTTAGATTTTGGAGATATATCTTTGGACGCATCAAATACACACACAATTTAAATTATTTCGAGTGACACATTATAAATTGGACTTTATTAATATCAGAAATGTATCTTCGAAAGTTTCAAAAAATATACTCATACGTGATCAGCCTAGTAAAAATTTCGAGAATGCATCTTCAGAAGTTTGGGGCGAAAATTTAAAAATTACTATCACATTTGCATGTCAATTTTTTTCCCGAAAATGCATCTCTGAAATAATTTGGTAATGACATATCTGCATTATCACACAACCATACTTGTTTTTCATTACAGACGCTCGCCAAAAACTCTTCCATTCTCAATCCCCATTTTTACTCCAAATCTTCAATCTTGTGGTTTATCACATCAAAGGGAGTAAAAGAAGTTGGAATTTCATATAAAGATCATTTGTTTCAAGCCTCATTGCACACATTAATCTTGTTTATGTCTGAAAAAACTAGCATTTTTTTCAGAAATGTATCTCCGAAACGAGTATGAACTTTTCCGAAAATGCATTTTTGGTATCAGTCCGTGTTCATTTTTTAGCTCTGCAGTAGCACTTATTTATTGTTCAGTGGTAAATGTTTTCAGATATGGTGCACCCCAATGTTTTCCCCAAACAAGTTTGTCTCCGAATGTCCAAGGTGTTGTTGTGAAGGCGATATATATTGGCAACCAATTTAAAAATGAGCAAGAGTTTGAATGTCGTGATCAAATATTTCAATGTATTCGTATGGAGACCTCCAAACTGAGATTTGGCGTAGTTATCAGAAGGTCCGATAATGGTTTGGATATCATATGTGCTTTTGTGACAATGACGTGCGAAAGAAGTGGGAAATATGAGTGTCCCTTTAAGGTGTGTGGTTATATATTGGCAAACAATAACTGGAGATTTAATGTCAAATGTGGTTTGAATAACCATGATTTGTATGAAAAGTTATCCGGTCATCCAATTGTGTGTCGACTCATGCCAGAAGAGAAGAAATGTGTTGCTAACATGACTTTGAATTTTGTTCAACCAAAAAATATACTTGCAACTTTGAAACGTAAAAGACCCGAAAATATCTTAAATATCAAGCAAGTGTACAATATTTGGTACCAAACTAACAAGTCGCTTATGGGAGATATAATTGAAATGCAACAACTCTTGAAGTTGTTGGATGATAACAGTTATATGTCTATGTACCGAACGTGCAAGGATGGAGTTACCGTTAGAGATATATTTTGGACTCATCCTGATTCCATAAAGTTGTTCAATTCGTTTCCTACTGTTTTCATACTTGATTCAACATACAAGACCAACAAGTATAAACTTCCATTATTGGAGATGGTTTGTGTTACCTCAATTTAGAAGACCTATTCTGTCAGGTTTGCATTTCAAGAGAGCGAGAAATAAAATAATGTTAATTGGGCCTTAAAGGTGTGCCAGACAATGTTGAAGGACCGAGGTGAGATGCCTAAAGTGACCGGCCGCGATATTGCCTTAATGAATTTGGTTGCAGAGGTATTTCCTACTTCTTATGCATTACTTTATAGATATCATACAACAAAGAATGTGAGAAGTCGGGTTAAACTCACGGTTGGGACAAAACATATAGAGCCTGAAGATGGAAAAATGGTGAAGGAGGGTGTGATTGTGGATAAAATAATTGGTGCATGGAATCGTATAGTAAATTCTTCCATAAAAGAATTATATGCCGATTCTGTTATGCATTTTAGGAAAGTGTGAAAAAAGTGTTATGATTTGATGAAATATGTTGAAAGCACAATTCTTGACCAGGTGAAGGAGAAAATTGTTTGTGCTTAGACCGAACATGTTAGACACCTTAGGAATACAACAACAAAGCGAGTTGAGTCTACCCATGATATATTAAAAAATTGGTTGGGAAATAGTAATGGCAATTTGTGTAGAGATTAGGACTCTTTGAACTAAATGATTTAGAACCAGCATAATGAGATAAAAATATCATTTGGTCGGAGTATCAAGGTTTTGGAGCACAAATTTAAAGACAGCAATCTTTATTATCAGTTGGTCGACAACATATCTCGAGCGAGTTTGAATTATATTTTTCACGAGGCTAAACGAGTTGATAAGGTAGGCTTCGATAGCGCAAAGTGTGGATGTATAATTGTGAAAACATATGGTCTTCTATGTGCATGTGTTATTGCCAAAAAAGGTGAAACTTGGTATCCCAATAAGAATGGATGGGATTTGCACTCATTGGAAGAGACTTAGATTTGATGATGATACGATCGTGAAAGACAGTAAATCGAATATCTCTATTTTAGTCGAATGAGAATTGACACAAGAGAGATTTTTGAAAGCCGGCGACAACATGAAACTCTACATTAAAGAAAAATTGAGGAAGATTGCTTATTCGGAAACCACCGACTTAAAATCACCCTCTCAATCGATAAAAACAAAAGGTGCTCCAAAGAAGCTTAAGCCTACACTGAGTGACAATTCAACGGTGCGGTGTCCTTCGTATTTTGAACATGTTGACAAAAAAAACTCAGATTCACCAACTCCAAAATCTCAAAAAACTATTTTCAAAGGAGCTCGCATTAGCAAACCACCTCTTACATCGCCTCCACTAAAGATTCCATTCATTAACGAGATGCTAGTGTTATAAATACATTGAGCAGTTGTCAATGTTGAGGGGGGAGGTAATTACGGTTATCGAGTTGTTTCAGCTTTACTCGGTAAAGGAGAAGATAATCGTACACTTGTCCATCATCAACTTATCCAAGAGTTAAGGACTCATAAAGAATCATACACACGACTGTAGAGAAAGCAAGAAAACTTCGATGAAGTTTATGAATCTCTTGTTCCTTGATAAAAAGTGTGTTTATCTGACACAATACGGTTTTTCAAAAACCTTTTTCCCACTACGTACCGCCCCAGCTCAAAATCCAAATAATCATACTATGTGTATTAGGTGGATTTTAAAATCACGACATTTTGTTCAAGTTTACTTGAAACTGGGATGCCTTATACCACTTACATCACCGAAATGGACAACTCATTCAACAACAAAAGTCGAGACTTAACCTGGCCATTTTATGGAAAGGACGCAAGAGTTTGAGAAATTGAGCAACATTGAAAGAGAATTAAATGCACAAAAATCAAAGGGGGTACCACCTGTAGATTTAGCATGCGATAAATATTTCGATTTATTTTAATTTTCTATTTAACTAAACAAATAAGTGTATGTAATTGTGTCTAAATATTAATAAAGTGTAATATATTCAATTTCTTAATATTTTAATATATTTTTTATCTTTCTAGTAATATTTGTTCATTTGTCAAAAAATATCTTCAGTTAAGTTTTGTTTTCAAAACACTATGCTAAATAAGAGTTTAGGCAACACCCCTTTTACCAACAATTTTTTTAAAAAGTGCTGATCGAAATCACGAGAAGACACTAAACAACACTTTTAAAAATAAGTGTTGGCTAAAATATTCTTATTGAGCCGTGCTTTATTATATAAGTGTTGCTGTATGTTTAAAAAATATATAATTTATAAAAATTATATATTAGATAGCGTTTTTATTATATAAGTGTGATAGTTGCCTAATATAGAAGACTATACGACTATCACACTTTCTCGACCAATCCTTTCATCACCACTTTTTGATATAAAGCATGCATTCTTTTTTAACTTTTCTTTTCTTTTCTTCTTCTTTACTTTATTTTACCGAAATAGCCCCCTACCTCTTATTTGTTTTTCTAAAAGTTTCAAGCTTTAAAGGGTTTTATTTATTTTTAATTCAAATTCTTTGAAGGGTTGGGTTGCATTTTCTCACTATTTGGTTCCTTTATCATTTTTAAAATCCTTACTTGAACAAGATGATGGAACAATGTCACCTATTGAACATGGAGAAATTTATGTCTTGGGTGATGGTGGTGAGTTACAAACACCATTTCTTTTGTGATTTCAAGGACATGTCTACAAACCAATATTCGACGAGATTACGTTTATTGCTTTAATCTGTTGATGTTTACATGACACATTTTTCTCAAAAACTAATGTAGATTCTTACACTCTTGCGAGTTCATAATTCAACTAATTTGTTCTAAAATTTTGAGTTTGATATTTGTTTGAATGAAAAACACTTTATCTTATTTATTAATTTATCTTATCTTTAAATTTTATTTATACTTGCAATGCATTTGACTCTAAAGATTAGCTTAACTAGATTGTCTAGTTTTATGTTTAGTAGCTGCTTATGATTAAAACTTTCATTAGAAGTTTTGTTGGAAAAAAATTAGTATTGTTTAATTTCTTTGTTGATCTTTTTTGAGCATGTTGATGATGAGCCTTTTTCTATGAGTGAAATGATTGATGACATTGATATTGTGGCTACTGCAAATTGGGTGTGTCTATAATGGTGAATGTCTTAGTATTATGTTAGTTATTTTGTTAAAACTGCATTGATGTAGTGTTGGACATGCTTCTTAAATATGAGTAGTTGTATTTGTATAGTGAGTTAATTAAACATGAGTAGTTTCAATCTATTTTGGAAACTAACGTTGTAATGAAACAAGAGTTGTAATTTGTGAAGTTGAGTTATCTTTTCATGCTTGTTTATGTATTTGTCTTACTTTTCATCTTAATTGGACAATTAAGGTGAGAATCTAAACCTTGCCATGAACACAAATCATAGAAAATTCACCATCTTATTCATACCAAAACTTGACTTCTTTCCTCACTATTTCCAACCTTCATCATTAGTTCACCATAGACCACAAGAAACATCACCAAGAATCTTTACCGCAACCCTTATGAATACCAAATTAAAATATCATAAACATTAGAGAAATTGATTCATAATCCAAAACAGTGAGAAAAATAATCCCCAAACAGAACCAAAACAAATCAAAAAAAAGGAAAAAAACTTGGTTCAAGCAATTTACCGAACACTTGGTATGCGAGTTACGGAACGTCAAATGCGGTAACCAATCCACAAGACAAAGTTCCAAAAACAACAAATAGCAACAACACAACATCACAATGGAGAAGGAGAAGAATCAGAAACATAATTCAAACCACAATGCTTGTTGAATAAGTCAGTTTGATTTTTAGAATTATTTCTATTGTTTGTTTTTAATTAATTGTTTGTTGCTTTCAATTCCTATTTTCTCTCACACTTAGGATATGATGTTAGTGTGTGAGGTAGTTTCCTATTTTCTAGGTAGTAAGTTGTATTGCTAAGTCTTGCACACACTTAAGATATGATGTTAGTGTGTGAGGTAGTTTCCTATTTTTTAGGTAGTCAGTTGTACTGCTAAGTCTATAAACTTGGCCCTTTGAGTTTCTAATCAAAAACGAAGAACAAAACCATTTTTCTGTGTTAACATCTGGCATCATAGCTAGGTGTATAGCAAGTAAAGAGAAGCAGCAAACTTCAATCATGGCTACGACCACGGATGGCAACTTCGTGCAACCTGCAATTCCAAAATTGAGTGAGCATTATGATCATTGGGTAATGCTCATGGAGAATTTTTTAAGGTCAAAGGAGTATTGGAATCTTATAGATCTAGGGATTCCTCAACATGCTGATGATACTGTATTAACGGAGAACGAGAAAAAAACGGTGAGCGAGCTTAAGGTAAAGAATTACCTCTTTCAAGCAATCGATCGATCTGTGCTTGAAACAATTTTAAAGAAGGAGACATCAAAAGAGATATGGGATTCCTTAAAACAGAAATACCAAGGCACTGCTAGAGTGAAGCGAGCACAACTTCAAGCCCTGCGACGTGAGTGGGAGATTTTACAGATGAAGAATGGAGAATCAATTAGTGACTATTTTGCTCGAACTCTCACTATTGCAAATAAGATACGAATGTACGGTGAACAAATGTCGGATCTTACTGTTGTCGAAAAGATTCTTTGCTCAATGACCTCCAAGTATGATTATGTAGTGTGTTCTATCGAAGAATCTCATGTTTTGGATTCCATGACTGTAGATGAACTCCAAAGTAGTTTGTTGGTACACGAACAACGAATGAATGGGCACAATTCATATGAAGAGCAAGTGTTGAAAGTAACTCGAGATGAGACAAATACTAGTCGTGGCCGTGGAAGAGGTGACTTTCGGAGTGGATTTGCTCGAGGAAGAGGCAGAGGAGGCAGACAACGAGTAGACAAGGCAGCAGTGGAATGTTATTACTGTCATGAGTTTGGACATTTTCAATATGAATGCCCAAAGAAACCACATGACAACATTGAAAATTTCGTTGAAACTAATGAGGAAGCAGTGTTACTCATGGCACAACTTTCATCAGAGGGAAAATCAAACACACAAGACATGTGGTTCATCGATTCAGGCTGCAGCAACCACATGACAGGAAGAAAGGATTGGTTCTTCTCCATTGATGAAAGTTTTTCAGATGAAGTGAAATTAGGGAATAATTATGCTCTAAAGGTCTGTGGAAAAGGTATGGTTAAACTTTTGATAAACGGAGTTGTGCATTTTCTAAATGATGTATTTTATGTGCCTGAGCTGAAAAATAATTTATTTAGTGTGGGGCAACTTCTGGAAAGAGGGTTAACAGTTGAAATGAAGCAAAACAAGTGTAGAGTGTTTAAATAAAATGGCCTTATTTTTGAAACCTACATGACTACTAGTCGTATGTTTGCTATTCACGTAAAATTTGTAGTCTCCCAATCCTGCTTTCAGATAAGTTCTGTGCCACCAACTCAAGTATGGAACTCTCGTTATGGTCACTTGAGCTACAGTGGACTAAAAACTTTAATGGAGCATGACATGGTGAAAGGGTTGCCCTCCTTTAAACCAACAACTCAACTTTGTGAACATTGCCTCAAAGGGAAACATCAACGAGACCCTTTTCCACGACAAAGTAATTGGTGGGCATCTCAGTTGTTGCAGTTAATTCACTCAGATATTTGTGGTCCTATCAATCCTACATCCAATGGAAATAAAAGGTACATACTCACTTTCATTGATGATTTAAGTAGGAAAGTATGGGTATATTTTCTTACGGAGAAAAGTGAAACTTTTGGTGCAATTAAAGAGTTTAAAGCATTAGTTGAAAAACAAGTTGGCGCTCCCATTCAAATATTACGTATCGATAGAGGGGGAGAGTATCTTTCTAAAGAGTTTGCTGAATTTTGCAGTAAACATGGTATTGAAAGGAAACTCACTGCTTCATACACGCCACAACAAAATGGCGTGGCTGAGAGAAAAAATCAAACGATTATAAATATGGTTCGCAATGTTTTGGTGGAAAAGGGAGTTCCAAGATCTTTTTGGCCAGAAGCTGTAAAATGGGTGATTCATATTTTAAACAGAAGCCCGACTCTTGCTGTCAAGAACGTCACACCAGAGGAAGCATGGAGTGGAATTAAGTTTCATATTTTAGAATCTTTGGCAGCATTGGATACGTTCATGTACCTGATCAGAAAATGAGCAAACTTGATGATAAAAGTATCAAACGTGTGTTGTTAGGTGTAAGTGAAAAGTTTAAGGCCTACAAACTTTATGATCCAATCAAGAAGAAAATTTGGATCAGTAGAGATGTTAAATTCCAGGAGGATGCTGCCTGGGATAGGGGTGAAGCAAAAACAAGTATAACACTTGATACAAGTGAGTTGAATCATTTGGAAGAATCTAGTCAAGAAGATGATGAGATAATCCAAAATTCTAATGATACAACAACAACTACAAGTGATGCAACTCCAAACTCAACTTCAAATATGCTGGATTCCAACATTTCAAGAGCTTCAGAAAATTCAGCTTAAGGGAGGACTAGAAGACCACCAATATGGATGAGAGATTATGTCACTGGTGATGATTTAACCGAGGAAGATGCAATGAATTTTGCCATGTTTACATGTTCAGATCCAGTAACATATAAACAAGCATCAAAAATTCAGCATTGGATGCTAAAATTCAAGCAATTCAAAGGAATGATACATGAGAGCTAATTGATCCACCACCAAATTGCAAAGTTGTAAGAGTCAAGTGGATTTTCAAAACTAAGTTGAAGGAGACAGGGGATATTGACAAATTCAAAGCTAGACTCGTAGCAAAAGGCTACACTCAAGAGGAAGGCATAGATTACAGTGAGATTTTTGCGCCGACCGTTCGTCTTGAAACCATCGGAACTGTTGTTGCATTGGCAGCTACAAAAAGGTGGGGTATTCATCAACTTGATATTAAATCATCTTTCTTACATGGAGCAATCAACGAAAATGTCTACCTAGAGCAGCCACCAGGTTATGTATCTCGAGGATGTGAGCATCAAGTATACAAGCTTAAGAAGGCCTTGTATGGCCTTAAGCAGGCTCCTAGAGCCTGGTACAGCAAGTTGGAATCTTATCTTGCAGCAAATGATTTTTTGAAATGTCCACATGAACACACTTTATTTATGAAGAAGAAAGAGAAAAGTGAAATTTTAATTGTGTGTGTTTATGTAGATGATCTTATATATATACCGGTAATGATATGTCGATGTTTCAAGAGTTCAAAACTATGATGATGAAATAATTTGCAATGACTGACTTAGGCAAGATGAGATATTTTTTGGGCATTGAAGTTTTGCAAGGTTGCAATGGTATCTTCGTTGGGCAAAAGAAATATATTAAGGATATGTTAAACAAATTTAACATGTTTGATTGTAATCCCGTGAAGAGCCCTATAGTTTCAGGAAGCAAGTTACTAAAAGAAGACAAAGGAGTGAAGGTTGATACGACTTTATTTAAACAACTTGTGGGAAGTCTTATGTACCTCACAGCTACAAGACCAGATATTGCATATTCTGTCAGTTTGATAAGTCGCTTTATGGAAGAGCCAAAGGAGAGTCATTACTTGGCAGCAAAGCGAATTTTGAGATATCTACAAGGCACCCAAAATCTGGGAATTTTCTATAAGGCTGGAGGAAATGAAGAATTAATTGCTTATACCGATAGTGATTATGCAGGAGACCTTGATGACAGGAAGAGCACTTCGGGCTATGCTTTCTTGCTGGGAGGAGGTGTTATTTCTTAGGTGTCGAAGAAGCAGCCGGTTGTTAGCTTATCCACAACAGAAGTAGAGTTTATAGCAACCGCGTTATGTGCTTGTCAATGTGTTTGGCTGAGAAGAATTTTGGAACATCTAAGTCATTGTAAAGAAGGAGCTACTGTGGTGTTTTGTGATAATGTCTCAACAATTAAATTATCCAAAAATATAGTTTTGCATGGAAGAAGTAAACATATTGATGTTCGGTTTCATTTTTTGAGAAATTTATGTAATTATGGTGTTATTGAGTTGAATTATTGCAATACAAGAGATCAGTTAGCAGACATCATGACAAAGCCACTTAAAGTTGAAGAATTCCAACATATGTTAAGTGCTATAGGAATGCTTGATGAGTCTGAGATAAACTGTTGCAAGGAGCATACAGTTTAAGGGAGGAATTGTTGAATAAGTCAGTTTGATTTTTAGAATTATTTCTATTGTTTGTTTTTAATTAATTGTTTGTTGCTTTCAATTCCTATTTTCTCTCACACTTAGGATATGTTGTTAGTGTGTGAGGTAGTTTCCTATTTTCTAGGTAGTAAGTTGTATTGCTAAGTCTATCACACACTTAAGATATGTTGTTAGCGTGTGGGGTAGTTTCCTATTTTTTAGGTAGTCAATTGTACTGGTAAGTCTATAAACTTGGTCCTTTGAGTTCCTAATCAAAAACGCAGAACATAACCATTTTTCTGTGTTAACAATGCTCACCGAAACAATTTGAAAATTGAGTCGAACACAAATTCTAAACCAAAACTGTGAGAATCTTGAGCAAGTAGTGTTGATATGGCGTTCAAAAATCGCGTTTGAAATAAGCCTTTGTGTGTAAAACGTGATTCTCCATTTTTTTCGGTCGCATTACGTGATTCCGCCTGCGTTTCACGGTTTCATGCGTTTATGCTACTTACTGTCATATTTTACATGTTCTGTTATTACTATAAGCTTCATTACTATAACCTCTATTCTTATACAACATTGTTATTCCTACACCACTTCCTACACCAAATACTTACACCGTATACATTGTTTATCGTATTTATACGATGAACAGTGTATTTTAAAAATAAAATAATATTTTTATGAACAGTATTTTGAACAGTATATGAACCGTACACGCGAACAGTGACTTAAAATAGTGCAAAAAATTGGTTAATTAAATATAAAAAATTGGTTAATAAAGTGACGAAGTTGGTTAATGAACGTCCAGACATTAAAAATAATTTTGAATAGCCATCAATTTATGAAGTTGTTTAAAACAATTATGAAATTGGTTAATAAACATTCAGATAATAAAAAATAATATTAAAAATTAATATTCTCTTTATATATTTTTTAAAAATAATATATTATTATAATATTCTACTGTTAACTATACCGGTGAACATGAAAATATGGTGTAGGTGTAAAAATCAGGAATACTATTTTTCATTCTTATATTAAACTTTATACTTTCTATCTTATTAGCATGTCGTGTTTTTACTTTGATTAATATATAATCTCATGACACGTGTCCATTTCCTATTGGCATTGACTTTTCAAAGTAGAACAAGCATGTGAAACATTTCTTTTCCACTTTCTTCACTTACTGTTACATACATTTTCTAACATTACATGCTAATGCTGATATTATTATTGTTTTCTCTCTTTCTTTCCTTTTCAATATTATTATTATTATATAATTACATTAGTTAAAATCAAAACTATAAACTATAGATATTTTGCTTTTCAACTCATATTTTTACATACTGCTATACATATGTCACGTTTTCTACCTTAAACTTTTCTTCATTTTTTTTTCTCTTTTAATTTCTATTATCACTTTTTCTATTATTCTTTTTCTTTTTATAGCCACATCTTAATTCTTGGTTAGCTGTTAGATTAAGTTTGGAAAATAATCTTATGTTTTTAGGTTTAACCCATTTTATCCTTTTATTCAGTTTTATTAGCAATATTATGTGATTAAATCTTATTTTTTAAGTGATTAATTTTTCTAATTAAATTGAATCAATTTTCAAGTGATTAACTTTGATAATTAATTTTAATTGATTTAAATTTAATCATTTTAATTTAAAGTGATTCAATTACTACATGAATTAGTCCCTCCATTTTGCTTAGTTAATTAGTTAATTAGTTAATTCTTGATCGACTAATTGATTAAATATTTGAATATTAAGAATTTACCATGAACATCCATTTAAAATATTTTGCTTGATCTTTTCTTCTTCTTTGACTTTAATTCACAATTTCATTATATTTGTTTGATTTCTCTTGATATAGGACTTATAATCTCGCAGCACCCCTCATTGTATTGATTTAATTAATTGAGTAAATTATATTTGGTCACTTAATTGAATTAATGGTTTATGACTTTTAGTTGCTCCTTTCAAAAATATTTGTACATGCTCCCTTAGGACTTCTAACTTAGAATTTTCAACCAATTTTAACAAGTCAATGCATGATCCCTTAGGATGACTTCTAACAATTACTAATTTTAACTAGATCCAAAATTAGTTTCCCACAAAACTAAAACCAAAACCCCAATTAAATTGATCAAAAACAATTTTGATTAATTAAATCCTTTGAACTTGTATAATCCCTCAGTCTAATTGAGTGACCAAAAGACCCTTGGTCACTTAATAAGACTTTTCTTCCAAGCTGTGGAGCTCAAGGCCTCAAGACAAGATCTTCAATCAAGGCATCCTCAGTCACACCAAGCAACGGATTATTCAAGCACATCAAAGTTGACATCTTTAACACTTGTTAAATCAAAGTTAGAAGAGTGTGACACGAGCCTTAAGTAATAGAGAAGGAGTGGGACTGGAGTATTCCTACCCCCATTATGAGTATCTTTGGGTATGGGACGTATGACCCAACGCTCATCGTATTCACCTTTATTCATAGACTTTAGCACAATTCTAATCATACAATTGACAAGTTTATCTTCACAGAGTAAAATATAACAAAGCAAGGACAACGTCAATAACTTATCAATCATGAATCAAGTTGTACGATACGAGCCTTAAGTAATGGAGAATGAGTGAGACTGGAGTATTCCTACCCCCATTCTAAGTATCTTTGGGTATGGGACGTATGACCCAACGCTCATCGTATTCACCTCCATTCATAGACTTTAGTGCAATTCGAATCTAACGATTGATAAAGTCTTCATCTTCCATGTAAGAAACAACTACAAAGACTCTTCTCTCTCCACTTGAAAGTTAGTGTGATCCTCATCATCCAGTAACTATGAAGTCTATCCATTCTCCATGCTATTCAATTCTAAATCATTCCATTCAAATCATTTCAATCTCAATCATCCATTTCTTCTTGCCTCCAATCAATTTCTTTTCAGCCCTAGTGGGCTGAACTACGAAAGCTTTGATTTCCTCATTGCACAATGGGAAGGAGGACCCAGTTTCTTCGCGAGCTATCTTATCTATTCCTATCTTATTTATCAATATATTCTATATAACGATCAATCATTCAATCCTCATTCAGTTCATGCAAGGGTCACATACCCATTTCTCAATCAATAGCTTCATGTATTGCCTATCAGTTCAGACTATGGCTTACTTGTTGCTTGCCCTCAAGGTGCAGACTTTGGCAACTTCTTTTAGCCCATGGAGTTCAGACTCTGGCTTTTCTTCTTGCCCTCAAGGTGCAGACCTTGGTAAGCTTCTTTTAGCCCATGGAGTTCAAACTCTGGCTTTATCCTTTGCCCCAAGGTGCAGACCTTGGCGATTTCCTTTAGCCCATGGAGTTCAGATTTTGGCTTTGCTTCTTGCCCTCAAGGTGCAAACCTTGGCAACTTCCTTTAGCCCATGGAGTTCAGACTCTGACTTTATCCCTTGCCCTCAAGGTACAAACCTTGGCGACTTCTTTTAGCCCATGGAGTTTAGACTCTGGCTTTGCTTCTTGCCCTTAAGGTACAGACCTTGGCAACTTCCTTTAGCCTATGGAGTTTAGACTTTAGCTTTGCTTCTTGCCCTCAAGGTACAGACCTTGGCAAACCCCTTTAGCCCATGGAGTTCAGACTCTGGCTTTATTCTTTGCCCATAAGATACAGATCTTGGCATCCTCTCCCTATTGAGTTCAGACTCTGGCTATCTTGATTTTGGCTATACATTTCAGACTTTAACATACTACCCTGCCTTACAGTTCATACATTGGAATTCATTTATCCAGCCCTTGGAATTCAGACTCTGGCTACCTTTTGCGTTGCACATACAATTCGTACTTTGGAATGATACTTTTCCTCCCAGATGGAGTCCAGACTCTGGAATTCAAATGATTTCCTTTGCCTTATAGTTCAGACTATGGCATGCTTATCCATCTTGCCCATGGAGTTCAGACTCTGGCAACCTTTGACATTAACTCCAAGTTCAAACCTTAACATTATATCTCTGTTACCCCCTTTGAGTTCAGACTCTGGGAATCCATTCCTGGCCTTGTATTTAGTTCAGACTATGGCACTCATCTATCTTGCCCATGGAGTTCAGACTCTGGCAATATCTCATTTGTCCTTGTGGTTGATTACCATCATTGGTTAGTACTACGTCCTTGCTTGTTAAGCAATCTACCTCGCCTCTGGGAAATCATATTGAATCTCTCTTTCTTTTCAGCCCTAGTGGGCTGAACTACGATTGCTCTGATTTTCTCATTGTGCTCGTCCATATCATCATGGACGACACTCTCATATAACCAATTAGCAGTGTCAGAAATGCTTATTCTTGCAGGGTCAGGAAGTGCCATGATAAACTGGCTAGAACTCATCAAAGCATAATAATCTGAGATTTGAGAGATCATACCTTGATGAACTAGAGCATTCATGTCCAGCTTATTTTTACCTGACATTGGTGTCTCATTCAGGGCAGTAGGGTCGTATCCAATATGGTGGGCTATCTGTGTGATTATACCCCCAATAGAGATTCTTCCATGAGCAGCTTTGCCTACTCTACCAAGGTAGTCAGCTACAAATGCTGCAACACTCACAACAATCTTGTTTGCCATGGAAAACAGAAAGAACATCTTCCTCTGGGTAGCCACACCGGTACTATCACCCCTATCGAAGAGAGTGAAAGCCAGTACATTCTAAGCGTAGCGGAAACAGGGGTTTTGAATGCCAGATGCCTTAGCACCCTTTGCCACATAATCAGTTTGACCCGTGATGGCTAACCAAAAAGTTAGCATCAAAACTATCCGGAACAACTCCAGGATCATATAGGGGTAAGCGGAGGATATCATCTAGCTGCTCAACCGTCAACGCATGGTCAACATTATATAACTTGAAATG
The DNA here is from genome assembly GCF_024323335.1 of Lathyrus oleraceus. Lineage (NCBI taxonomy): Eukaryota > Viridiplantae > Streptophyta > Magnoliopsida > Fabales > Fabaceae > Lathyrus > Lathyrus oleraceus. Next base: position 498,270,000 of record NC_066585.1, read on the forward strand.
CATAGTCCCACCACAGTACATCGTGATACTTGTTCGTCCCTTCTTCAACTTAAACTCAATAGTACTCAAAAATTCCAAAGTTATGCGCTCAAAAGTAGGCGTCTCACAGTGCATAAATTCTAACATGCCTAACACATGAAACATTCTATCCAATTCTTCAGACAAACCCAATTGAGCTAGAGTGTCAGAGTATAAATACCTCGTTGGCGTGATCTTACGCTTGACAGGAGATGAATAACGTCTTTCATGCTCCGGGTTATCGAAGACGATGTCGTGAGAATTTGGATGGTGAATGGTCCTTTTCCGAGGCCTTGACGGCTCAGCCTCCGCTTGCTTTCCCTTAGCAATTCGTCTTGGCGACATATTTGGTCCCTGCAAAAAATTTGAGCAAAAAATAAAGTATGGAGTTAGGAGAAAAGATTACTGCATACTTGTAGAGGACGGAAAATAAAGCAACTTTTGTGAAGGGAGTTGGTGATTTGGAAGGTTGAAGGTGATAAAGGAGTGAGCTTTAATGGTGGAGGCTATGGAGTTATGTGAGAGCTAAAGGAGGAAGAATGAGGGTTAAGTGAGAAAAAGAGAGAAAGGTGGAGAAAATTTGATTAATAGGAGTAATTATGAGTGAATATGGTGATTATTGGTGAAAAAATCGGGTGGGGACCACACAAAGGGAAGTTGAAAAACCCAACATTCTGATCACGCGCTGCCTGACACGGGTCGTGTCCCGTGACACGGGCAGTCGTGTCAGGGTTCTGTTTTCCACCCAATGCTTCACTAGGACTGACACATGCCATGTCAGCTGACACGGGCAGCCGTGTCAGCCTACTGGAAACTTCACTCCTTCTTTTGGGCATGTCTTGACACTGGCACCCGTGTAAGGACCCTGTTTTTTTGCAAAAAAATAGTATTTTTTGACTTGTCTCTCCTTGCTCTTCTAGCATACTGTATTCTCTTGGTTGAGTTCAAACCTCTCCTTCCGTGTTATGCGATTATTGCGTGAACCTACAAAAAACCCGAAACACACCAAAACAACGAAAATTGTTAGAATTAAACAGCGTGGGTTTCCTCCCATGAAGCACTTCGTTTAACGTCGCATGGCTTGACGGTCGTCTATCTTATCCTCTGAGACGAACATTGTCTATCAACCCACTATCTTGCCCTTTATAATAAGGTTTCAATCTTTGCCCGTTCACCTTAAATGCGTCCCCATTACTTTGATTTTTAAGTTCTATTGCTCCATGGGGAAATACTCAGTGAACCAAAAACGGACCGGACCATTTGGATTTCAACTTTCATGGGAAAAGTTTTAACCTGGAATTAAACAAGAGCACCAATTGTCCCTCCACAAACTCCTTTCTCAGGATATTCTGATCATGCCATTTTTTGTCTGCTTCTTATAAAGTTTGGCATTCTCATAAGCTTGATTCCTAAATTCTTCTAACTCATGGAGTTGAAGAATTTGGGATTCACCAGATTTGGCAAGATCATAATTTAAGAATTTGGAAGCCCAAAACGCTTTGTGCTCCAACTCGAATGGAAAGTGACAAGCTTTACCATAAACTAAATGATAGGGGGACATCCCTATAGGCGTTTTGAATGTCGTTTTGTACGTTGATAGTGCATCTTGCAGCTTCATTACTCAGTATTTTCGAGATGTGCAGACAATCTTTTCCAAGATTTGCTTTATCTTCCTGTTAGACACTTCGACCTTGCCACTCGTTTGAGGGTGATACGGGGTGGCGATCTTGTGTTTAACATTGTACTTCTTCAACAGGTTTTCCATCAGTTTGTTTAATAAATGAGTACCTTCATAGCTGATAAGTGCTCTCGGCACTCCAAATCTCGAGAAAATATTGTTCTTCAGAAAAGTCACTACAACTCTAGAGTCATTAGTGGGCACTGCCACCGCTTCCACCCACTTTGACATATAGTCCACTGCTACCAAGATGTAATTCTTTCCAAATGAGGATGGAAACGGTCCCATGAAGTCTATTCCCCATACATCAAACAATTCGACTTATAGCATGGCGTTCTGCATCATTTGGTTCCTCTTAGAAATATTGCTCGTTCTTTGACATCTGTCGCATTCCTTGACTATGTCTTGGGCATCTTTGAACAGTATGGGCCAGTATAAACCCGAGTGGAGGACTTTAGTTGTTGTTCTATCACCACTAAAGTGTCCTCCATAATCTGAGTCATTACAAGCTCTAAGCACATCCCTTTGTTCCTCCTCTAGAACGCATCTTCTGACTAGTCCATCTTCTTCTCTCTTGTACAGGAATGGGTCATCCAACAAGTAGAACATGCAATCATGTAAAAACTTTTTCTTCTTGTTAGAATCAAAATCATTAGGGATTACACCACCTATTAGATAGTTCACGTAGTTTGTGAACCACGGGATACCAATGACAGCTAGGATGTGTTCATCAACAAACTCATCATTTATAGGTATCTTGTCTTCCGTTTATTCAATTGGCGACATTCGAGACAAATGATCGGCAACGGTGTTTTCACATCCCTTTTTGTCCCTGATTTCCACATCAAATTCTTGGAGGAGCAAGATCCACCTCAAAAGCCTCGGTTTAGAATCTTGTTTAGCAAATAAATATTTCAAAGCAGCGTGGTCAGTATAAATAACAACCTTCGATCCTAACAGGTATTGTCGGAATTTGTCAAATGCATAAACTACTTCTAACAACTCCTTCTCAGTAGTTGCATAGTTCATCTGCACAGGGTTCATCACATGACTAGCATAGTAAATAACATGTAATAGTTTCTCTCTCTGTTGTCCTAGAACTGTCCCTACAGCAATATCACTAGCATCACACATGATCTCAAATAGGAGAGACCAATCTGGGGCAATTACAATTGGTGTCGATACTAATTTGCTTTTCAATGTCTCAAAAGTTGTGGTACATCCTTCATCGAACACAAAATCCTTATCCTTAACCAACAGAGTGGTCAGCGGTTTGGCTATTTTAGAGAAATCTCTTATGAACCTATGGTAGAAACCTGCATGTCCCAGAAAACTCCTGATACCTTTTTCGTTAACCAGAGACGGGAGTTTAGATATCACCTCCACTTTTGCTTGGTCGACTTCAATTCCCTTGTAGGAAATTTTGTGACCCAAGACTATTCCTTCTCGCACCATGAAATGACATTTGTCCCAGTTCAAAATCAAATTTGTTTGTTGGCACCTGTCTAAAACAAGAGAAAGGTTATTTAAACAGTTATCAAACGAAGATCCAAAGACCGAAAAGTCATCCATGAACACTTCCATATGCTTTTCAAGCATGTCAGTAAAGATGGAAGTCATGCAACGTTGGAAGGTGGCTGGAGCATTACTCAACCTGAATGGCATCCTTCTGTAAGAAAATACACCATAAGGGCATGTGAATACCGTCTTCTCTTGGTCTTCCGGAGCAACAACAATCTGATTATACCCGGAGTATCCATCTAGAAAACATTAGTAATCATGACTAGCTAGCCTTTCCAACATTTTATCAATGAATGGTAAAGGGAAGTGGTCTTTCCTGGTCGCAATGTTTAACCTCCTGTAGTCAATACACACTCGCCAACCTGTAACTGTCCTTGTAGGGATTAGCTCATTCTTCTCATTTCTAATGACGGTGGTCCCCCCCCCCCCTTTTTGGGGACCACATGCACCTAACTCACCCATGAGCTGTCAGATATAGGGTAGATAAAACCGGCATCTAACAATTTCACCACTTCTTTCTGAAACACTTATTTCATTGTTGGGTTAAGTCTTCTTTGGGGTTGGACCACAGGTTTGTGATCTTCTTCCATGAGAATTTTATGCATGCACACTGTAGGGCTAATACCTTTCAAATCCTCAATTTTCCATCCAATAGCATTGTTGTATTTTTTTAGGACTTGGATGAGTTTCTCTTCTTGGATACTCTTAAGGCTCGAATTTATTATAGTCGGGCATTGACCTTCAGAATCGAGGAAGACATATTTGAGATTCTCGGGAATTTGTTTCAACTTCGTCTCTTTCTTGGATTCTTTATTCTCCTCGCATGATTGAGGTAGTCGTAAATCTTCCTACCGGTGTGGTCGATATCTTTTCCAAGGGGGTTGTGTGTTCATCATTGCTAGCACTTCTGATTCTCTACTGTCCACTTCTTTATCACCGTCAAAAATGGATAAGCTTAACACTCTTTCCAAAGGTAACTACAGTGCATTCAAAGGACTATCATAAGCAATCACCTGATCTAGAACCTCTATGGTATGACTAGTGCCAATATCATCTTTGTATTTCATGGTGTTTAGAACATCAATTTTTAATTCCTCATCATAAACCTTCAAATTCATAGTACCTTCCTCTATGTTGATCAAACATCTTCTAGTCTCTAAAAAGGGTCTCCTAAGAATGAGAGGAATCTTTTCATCCTCAGGCATTTCTAGAATCACAAAATCCACCGGGAATACGAACTTATCAATCTTCACTATAACATCTTCAACTATCCTATAAGGTTTCTTAACTGAATGATTGGAGAATTGAAGTGTCATCCTGGTATCTTACACCGCCCCTATACCCAGTTTCTTGTAAATGGATAACGGCATGAGACTCACACTAGCTCCTAAATCAATAAGAGATTTTTTGAATGACCTATCTCCTATGGTGCAAGGGATAATGACAACTCCTCGATCCTTCTCTTCATTGGAATTTCCATACCCTGCAAAATAGCACTCCAAGTTTCGGTTAGAATAATCGGGTTGGTGGCAATGGTTCGCCTCTTAGAAATGATGTCTTTCATGAACTTGGCATAGGTAGGCATTTGTTCAAGTGCTTCCAAAAGCGGAATGTTGATTTCTAGCTTATTGAACAACTCTAGGAATTTCTCAAAGTTTTTCTCATGTTGCCCTTTTTTCTTGTTTCTGGTGGGAAAGAGAAGCTTAATGACCAGTTTTGGTTCAATGACTTTTTATTTCACCACTTGTTCAAGTGCAACCAATTCTTCCCCCACAACTTCATTTTCATTGATCTCAAGATCTACTTCAATAAATTGATCTTCATCTTCAGCTTTCTCCTTAAGGACTTCATGAGATTTACCGTTTCTCATTGTCACAACAGTAACATCATTATGCTCTCTAGGATTTGTCACAATTGCACTTGGTAGAGCACCTTGTGCTTGAGAACTCGAGGCTAATTGTTGTGTTATCTGACCCATTTGAACTTCAAGATTTTTTATGGACGCGGTAGTGTTTTTCTGATTGTTTCTAGTTTCTTCTTGGAATTGAACATTATGATTTGTCATTCTTTTGATGGCAATCTCCTAATCAGCTTTCTTAGGGGCTTGTTATTGTTGTTGTTGTTGATACTGAGTTTGATATTAACCTTGACTTTGTTGAGGAACGCTCCCTTTCTGATATTTCCATGAGAAGTTAGGATGATTCTTCCAGCCAGGATTGTACGTGCTGGAATATGGATTATTCTGCTTCAAAAATTTATTTCCTCAACTTGTTGAGGTGTTGCAAAACAATACACTGTTTGGTGCGTTCCATTACAAATCTCACAACAGACGAGAGGAGCATATTGGACTTGAGCCACTTGTTGGGTACCTATATTCATCGCTTTCAGCTTATTTTCGACTTCGGTAGCAATAATATCTTGTATACGGATTCTATTAGTTTCTAGCTTCAGATCGATAACTTCTTCAGGTTTACTTACACATCTGTCGTACAACTCTAAGTGCTCATTAGCAGCAGTTGCTTCAATGATCTTTTTGATACCAGTGGTTGCGGTATCAATAAACTGTTTGGTCTTTATTTTGAGACCATTTACAAACATCTGCATCTATTCTGTTGGATCCATATTATGAGTTGGGCAAGCTACCAAGGCCCTTTTGAATCTCTTGTAGGCATCTCCCAAAGATTCACCCTCTTTCTGCTTAAAATTCAGTATTTCACACCTTTTTCTCAGAAACACCGATGTTGGAAAATACTTATTCAGGAAAGCCTTTCCCATCTCTTCCCACGATGTTATACTATTAGCCGGAAGAGAATAGAACCATTCTCCAGCTTCTTCTGTTAAGGTGAATGGGAACATTCTTAACTTCTTAGCTTCCTCCGTGTGACCATCAATTTTGAGAGTGTTGCTCATGGTCAGAAATATCTGCAAATGCTTGTTTGCATCTTCATTTACCTTTCCAGTGAAATGCTTTCTTTCAAGTTGATTTATAGTACTTGAATGTAGCTGGAAGTTAGCCACATTCACCGGTTGGTTGACAATTGTTAATCTTCCGGTTGGTGCATTTGCGCCTTCGTAGTCACCCAACAGTCTTTCTGGTGGCAGTGGGTTCTCCCCCATTATTTCGATCTCTCTCTCCGAGCCTGAATATGAATGAATGGAAAGTTGTTCTTCTTCTGATTCCAATCTTGCTAATCTAGCTTGTTTGAGTCTTGCATGTAAAGTTCTTTCGATTTCCTCGTCAAAAGGAAAATCAGTTGAGGCCTTACCTCGCATACAAATATCATACATGAATTAGTTGATAATAATCGAAGTAAATAACTAAAAGAACAAAGAATAAATTTTAGTTGCAAGGCAACAAAACTTTAATTGAACTAAATTTAAACTTTATATTTGGCAGTCCCCAACAACGGTGCCAAAAACTTGATCGATAAAATAGCAAGTGTACTATTTTGCCAATGTAGTAATAATAGGGAAATTTCCCAAATATCGATCTCGAGGACTGCGCAACGATATTAGTTTAAATCATGATTCAATTAAACAAAAACATGAGTGTTTAAGGTTTGGAATAAATCTGCACTATAATTGAATTAGACAGAATGTAAAATAAAGCGTTTACACAAATATGACAATTATGTCAAGGTACGGTGAGTGATTATTTCCTGCAATGACTTTGAATGTATATCTCCTCGACCAGTTCAATGATTCACTTACCAGATCTTAAAATTGTTTCCTCCTAAAACCTTAGAGGGAAACCTTTGGTCATTCATTCGAATACCTAAGTCCTTAGGAAATTATGAATAAACCAAGCTTTTTGAAATAACAAGATATAACTAGTAACCATAGGGTATCCCTAGTCCTAGGTGATATCTACTACAGTTTAATTGTGCAAAAACCTTAACAATTGTAATCCCACAAATTGTTAACCATATAACAATCCGTATTTTTCTAATAACGAAAGCATTAAAAACATTGCACAGTTAAATTAAATAACAAACATAACATTGAGGGAATTACGAATTCAAAGACATTACACGATCAAATCAGGGACACCCCCTGGCATTTGAGGGTTTAGCCACTCATATTATTCAAAGAAAATACAACATTTAAATTAGACATTACAAGAAAATATGGATTTCATTGATCTTCAATCGCTTTTGCTCTTGAAGGACCTCTGTTCTCCGAAACTCTTGAACGTCCCAATCTCAATCTCATTCTCTTTCTCAAAAAGTACCCTAAATAGTCACTAATCAATTAATCGATGTAGCAAATGCCCAAAATTCCTTCCAGGATCAGCAATTCCAAAAATCCGGTAAAATTAGAAGATGAGGCGTCCAAGCCAACACTAGCTGTGTCAGGCAACACGGCCGACCATGTTGGCTTACTGCTTATTGCACTCAACACGCCCTTGCCAGACTTGCTGACACGGGCACCCGTGTCAGCCCACTATTTTTCCTCTTATCATCCTTTTTTCTCCTTCCCTTAACACGGGTTGTGTCAGGCATGTCAAGTCCACTCTAACTTCAAAACTTCTTCCCCGTGAGCTCGAAACTCCCGATTCCCTTGGCGAGTCTTTGGGAATTCTTACTTGCACCTGAAAACCAACAGAACTACCAAAAGAAAGCATAAAATGTAGTACATTGACAAAAACCAAAGATAATGACCCAACGCGAATGGAACTGCGAACATCCAAATTACTTGACAAAATAATAAAAAAAGTAAAACAAAGTGTTACCGACTTCGTGAGTTAAGGTCGAATGAGTGTCAGAAAACTAGTAATTTTGGTGACTGGTCAAGTATCCTTTTGAGGTTTAATTGATAAAACCATTTGGGTTTTTCCTTCAATATCAATGTTAATTTAGGGGTTTTGCATAAGTCTTTGCATTTGTATTCAGCCGAGTGAAAGCTTTGGAGAATGAGGGTTCTATCAAAGGAGTAGTAGTAATTGGAGGATCATTTGAAAGGCTCGGGACAAAATTCTGCAACAAGGATTCAACCGAGTGAAAGCTTTGAACAAGTTATTTTTTGTCAAATGAGTAGCAGTAACTGAAGGATCAAATTGGAAGTCTTGGGTTACTTGATATTTCTTAAGATCAAAGGGAGATAAGAAGTTAGGATCAACATTAAACATAGGTTTTGGGGTTTGGATTGCTACTTTTTCTCTTGTATACAACTCTTGAAAAGATTAATTACATATCTCAATTCTATTTGAAATTGGGGGTAGAGATATCCATAGTGAGGACAATTGGGGATCTGCCTAAACAAATCCTTGTGTTCTCTCTCTCTCTCTCTCTCTCTCTCTCTCTCTCTCTCTCTCTCTCTCTCTCTCTATATATATATATATATATATATATATATATATATATATATATATATATATATATATATATATATATATATATATATATATATATATATATATATTGATAAATTATGTCTGATAAACTGAAAATTATGTCTGTGTTGAAGCAATTCAAACTATTTTATAAAGATAGTTGCAATCTAAATAATTGCAATTGTTTTTTTATATCTTCAACATAAAGGAATATTAGCCTGGTGTTTACTGCACACTAAGTGTTTAATAGATTGTCTTAGTTAATTTTTGTTTCCTATTTCATTGGAAATTGATTACAAAATGTGACATTCTTCAAACGATTATTTTGTAAAACATATTGATTTACTTTCTCATCATTGATATACGTTTCGTTGCGGTTTAAACGCATATTTGATTCTTCCGATAACGATTCGGGATAGACGAGTGTCAATCCAAAATTGCTTTCACTTGCCATAGTAAATATTATTAAAAGAAAATTTTAATTGAAGAAAAATTTATTTATGATTTATTCACACTCCCCATTTAGATCGTTTCCCTAGTCTAACAAACTAATTGTGAGTGTGGATGGAAATAGGCCAGACTGGCCTACATAGGAATATAACATGACCCATTTAAGGTCAGACTATACCAAGTATATTTAATAAAAATGTCGGGCTTAGGCTTTTATAAAAGCCTATTTAATTAAATAGGTTAAACTTTGGCTATTAAAAAATCCTACGGAGCCTTATAGGTTGACCTATATATGCATATATATTAAAAATAGATAAAATAGTCAAACCTATATATGCGTATATATTCAAAATAGGCTAAATAATTAGGCCTATATATGAATACACAGGCCATCCTATAAGGCTTCATAAGTAAAATGGACTATTTGATGATCTTAATGTGAAACGAGCTTGTAAATATGCTTTTAGGCCAGGTCAAACTTTATAAAGGTCAGGGAAAGCCCAAAAAAAGAACCTATAATAGGCATATAAATTTATTATAGGCCAAACTTAGGCCTTCTAATGCCTGACCTTACTTGGCCTACTTCCACCCATACTTGTGAGGAAAGTTTTGTACTGGTATTGTGCCTTTGCTATTTATTTCAAAAGTGTGATTATTTTGAAGGTTCTTGTTTAGTTTTTGATATAAACTAGTGAAAAATATCTATTTGATTATAGAACTCAGTCCTGAAAAAAATCTATTTGATTATAGAACTCAGTCCAACAAAAGTTTTGTTTGGTTATTTAGATTGGCTAGTAAAATCTCTGCTTAGTTCCTGAGCTTAGCCCGTGTAAAAGCTTTTGTTTGGTTTGGGGATAAGGTAGTGTGAAATCTATTGTTTCATGATAAGTGGTATTTGTATCGTTCTTTCTAGTCGTTTTCCTTTAGTACTTTACCATATTTTGTTCGATTGCCTTTTATTTTTCATGTTTTATACTTTGGTTTATGTTTTCTTGTGAATTCCAGGGTCTAATGAGCATCCAAGACAAGAGGGATCAACGACAAGTGAAATGGAGCAAAAATAGAAAAAATGACATTTCTCTCATACAAAAGTCAGGCGGCTGCTATAGGTGGCTATAATAGGTAACACCTTCTAGTGCAAAATGGGGGCTAGGCATTATGCTACTACATGCCGTAGCAGGGAGACAAGAGAAAACTCTAATATTTGTTTTGTTTCATTAAATGGGATTGATCTCTTCTTAACCGTGATTCTTAGACATGATTGAATCTGAATCAAATCTGAATATTTTGCATTAAACCAATGATATTTTACACTTTTATTATTTTCATATAAAACTCATAGTCTGTTATAGGTTTAAGGTTCCCAACTTTTGTATTTTTCTCCTAGTTTCAAAGTTTATATTTTTTTAATTTTCTTTGTATCTCAAGTCTCCAAGAGAGCAAATTGTGGAACAAGGTTTATAATTTAATTTTCATATTTTCTATTCATTCTCTTTATATTGTTCATCTATTTTGTTTGACTTATATGAGTTTGATGATGAATATCTCTGTGATTGTGTTTGCTCTTGCCATGAGTGAGTAGTTTCATAGGGACTAGGTGTTATGGGGGATTGTTTCATGATCTATCATATGATTTGTTACTATCGATTGCGAAAATTTTAATTAAACTTAGTTTATAATCTGAGTGCATTCATTCCAACTTCGCTATGAAAGCAAGTAGTTCTCAAGTATTGACCGTAGTCTAAAAAGATATGTGTCGATATTGGAGCACATATTTTTAAACAATCTAATTTGGACAATGCAAAAGCCGACAGACGAATTTGAGAAAATATGTAGCTAGGAAAAGTAATGACTCATCGAATAATAATCTAGACGATGCAAAAGCCAACGAATTATTCATTGATGATAGAGGCAATGCACAGACAAAAACAGGTAGTGCCCAATTTGATCTATTTTTTATAATTAATGTAAAAGACTCGCAGTGGATGTAACAAGGATCATATGATTGTGTTAGAAACATGAACTATAACCCCAGATCCTGTTTGTCCTAATTTGAGATTTATGTGATTTTTCCGCTATTTCCATTTAATTGTTTTTCTTCTTTCAAGTTATTCATTAAACTCCATATTGTCGATTTCTCTCTCTATACACCGATTGGATAAGAATTCAGTACTTAAACCATTGGTCCTTATGGTTCAATATCTATTTTATTACTTCACGATAACCGTATACTCACGACTGCATCAATTGACTTATAACAAAGGTATGTGGACTAACTTGTAAAAGCTGAGGTCACTATTTAAAACTCTCAAGAAGATATCTTGGGGACATGAGTATACCAACATTTGACCGAACCTCTATAAATCTCAGTGTCATTTCTTAAGTTTTTGTCATTTACTTTATTGTTTTCATTTCTTTCCGCTGATTTTCTCTGTGTTATTTCAATACTAACATAAATTATTGTTTTAAATAAATATATTTTTTTAATTAATTACAGATTTGAAATACCATAACCCACACCTCTTGTGTTTGGAGTCGGTCAACAATATCAATCCCACAAAGATTAAGATTAAACACTTTGATAAATATTTTTGAACAATCAAATTAATTAATGAACTAAAGAGATAATAATATTGAGTTTCATGCAATGAGGTTACACAATAATATAAATTAATAATGGATTCAAGTAAGAGTATATGAAGATGTTGGACAATGGTCCATTAAATGATTTCACTTGTGTGTTGACGTATGGTGGCATGTCAACCAAGGCTAGGGATAAAACTTATGGTGTTTGTTAAGTCAATTGGCAATTAACAATTGAACATTATCGTGACAACACTCACCATATGAACTCACGCATATCAAAAATCAAATGGAGTCTAAAGACACAACACACATTATGCTCGTCTACAAACTCACTAATTAACTAGAAATTCATAAACCTAACAATATTCACGTAAGATACAACTAAATAACTCACATATAGAGTTATCATCCGTCTTAAAGGTATTTTTTATTAGACCTTTTCTATACAAAGGGGACATGAATGTCTCTTGATGCTAGATATATTTAGTGATCATATCAATTTGTCGATATGTTACGCATTCATCAAATCTTCAATATAAGATATATTCTTCTATCTATCAATACTTTTTTTAAATAATTTTTTTATTGATATGCCAAATTTGCTCATCATTATTTTTCTTGATTAAAAATGGACTTGTTTGTAATGAAGAGTGTTATAATTTTTTTTTTTACTATCAGAAAAATATAATGGTTCGGTTCATTTGTGAAACAAATACTATATCAAATGTTTTTTTTTTAAATTTAAATGTTTTGATATGCTTAATCTTAGTAAAAAAAAATGTTAAAAATCAAGATTTGTGCAAACTTTTGTTTTTAATATGATCTAAAAAGTGCATTTTCTTTTTTATTTTATTTTATAATTAACCGTTTGAATTTAACCGCACATAGGAAGATTCATCAAATCCACCGCTTGATCTAAGTTTAGACTCAAATAGCCAAGAATGAGAAGATACAGTGATCCGTGATATTCTTTAAATTGACTTTTTCCACTTATAATGTACTCATCGATTGTCCATCAGTAAATAATTTAAATAATTTGTTGTGACAAACGTCGCATCAAAAACGAAGTAATCATGTGAGAAAGAGAGATTTTCATACTCTCTTTCATAAATAAACAAAAGAAAACATTCAGTTACAGAGAGAGAGAGAGAGAGAGAGAGAGAGAGAGAGAGAGAGAGAGAGAGAGAGAGAGAGAGAGAGAGAGAGAGAGAGAGAGAGAGAGAGAGAGAGAGTGTAGTTGGTTATATTAGTTTTACTAGTTATTTTCTCTAAAATTAGGGTTTACAAATTATAAGTGAATAACAACTTAACCACTACTTTAACACACTAGAGTGTAACCTATATATAGACTTTTAGTATATGTATGACATGTATGGTGATAACACTCATACATGACATACATAACTAATACATGTCAAAATACATAACTAATTTAAGTCATTTACATGCTTGATCCAACTTCGACTATAACATGCACATCCTCGACTAAAACATGCTTGAATGACTCTAACTAAAACATGAACATCCAAGTCGAACCACGAAGCTTCCCTTGTTGGGGCTAGTGTTTGATCCAACATACTACAAATCTCCACCTTAGAACAAACTTTATAACACCAAGGGAACAAGATAATTATCATCATGCAACTTTATCAGCTGCATACAGTGAAAGAACTTGCTACTAGACAATGACTTGGTGATCATATCAGCAACATTATCTTCAGTCAAAACCTTCATCACTTTCACTCCTCCTTTATCGACTTTCTCCTTGATGAAATACAACCTAACATCGACGTGCTTAGTTCTCTCATGATAGGCTGAATTATTTGACAGATGTATGTCACTTTGATTATCACGTTTAACAATGATAACTCGACCTTGAAGTTTCAGTTTCTTAACAAACCCTTTAAGCCACAATGCTTCTTTCACAACTTCAATAAGGCAATATATTCAACTTCAGTGGTTGATAAGGTAACAACCTTTTAAAGTGAAGCTTTCCAATAGATTTATGTGCTAAACATAGTGAAAGCATATCCAGAGAGTGATTTTATGGTATATATACATCTTGTATAGTCAGAGTTGACAAATTCTTGGATTTCGACTTTACCATTGCTCGTGGCTCCACCATAAACCATGACCCTAATCAGGGATCCTTTTATGTATCTAAAAATCCACTTCAAAGCTTACCAATATGTCTTCCTATGATTGACCATATAACTGCTTATAAGGCTCAATCTGTATGTTATGTTTGACCTCGTACAAACCATAGCATACATCAAAGAACCTAATATGTTAGGATACTGAATGTTATTCATATAGGCTCTTTCGACTTTAGTACTCACACTTTGAGTCATACTTAGCTTGAATTTAGGATTTATCTGTGTTACAACACACTTTAAATTTAACATACCAAATTTGTCAATAATCTTCCTTTGGTATGTCAATCCCAAGAATCATATTGGCAGCTCCCAAATCCTTCATGTCGAACTCTTTATCGAATTCAAGTTTCACCTTCATAACATTCTCGACACTATTGCTTGTTATAAGGATGTCATCCACATAAAGCAATAAAATAATAAGTGAACTTCCAGGTCCAAATCTGAAGTAAACACAATGGTTAAACTGGACTCTAGTGAAACCTATGTGTGCCATGAACTTGTCGAATTTCCTATTCCATTGTCAAGGATATTGTTTCAGGCCATATAATGACCTATTCAACCTACACATATAATATTACTTTCCTTTTTTTGCATACCCTTCAGGTTGTCTCATCAAGATTGTTTCATATAGATCACCATACAAGAAGGTGATCTTCACATCCATCTGTTCAAGTTCTAAGTTGAACTTCGCCACCATGGCTAACAACATTCTAATGGATCTTTGATTTATAACATGTGAGAACACATCATTGAAGTCAATTCCTTCTTTCTGAGTGAACCCCCATCAACCAACCTTGCCTTAAATCTCTTCGACATCACTCATTTAATTCCTTCCTTAACCTTGAAATCCACTAACAACTTGTCGCGACGGAAAAAATTACAGAGTCGCCACCATATTTTATTAATCTCTAGAAAATAGAGGAAATAATGATAAAATCCTAAAGGAAAAGGATAAGATTGTCATCACAACTGAATATGGGTTCAGGAGTCAGTTAAGTGAGGGGAAGATGTTATGCACCCTTACTTCCACTGTACTCAACGAGAACCTTGTTAATATGAAAATAAAACCTAATTAAAAGAAAGAGAAAATATTTTTGTGTTTTTGATATTTATGGAAAAGAAAAGATTATTTTTTGGTATTGTGAAGATTAACCTAACAAACTAAATAGGGAAATTATTTTTTTGTATTTTTATGTTATTTATTAACTAAAATAAACTTAATTATTTAAAACCTATTAAATAACCTAATTAAAATAAAACAAAAAAATAATAACGAAAGAAAAATAAAAATAAAAATAAAAGAAAGATAAAAAATATACAAAATATGAGACAAATGGGGTGCATAAAGTAGTTTGACCCACAAGTACAAGTAAAACCTTAATTCGAATGAAGTAAACAAATAAATAAAAACTAAAAGACATGAATGAAAATAGAGACATAGATTGGTTAATGGTGTGTTGTTTCTAAAACGTGAATAAAAAATGAGTGAGAAATCTTTTGTATTGCCTTGACTATTTGACCATTAAAAAAGAGAGTTTTCAATGGGATTCTTTGGTGAGAGAGATAAGTTTGATTTTTTTGGTTTGACTTAAGAAAGAAAAAAAAGTTTTATTTCTAAAATTTGAAACAAAGAGTTTTTGTATAAAAAAAGATGACTCTAAAAATAAATAAATGAAAAAACATAAATATCACGAAAAAATATCATAAATCGTACACAAAACAAATAGCAATCGAACAATCAAATCAAAAATCAAATAAGAATAAATTGTAACCTACACCAAACACGATAATCAGACACATGCTTAAAGATATGAAAAAAAGATGGCACCAACCTGGGATGTCGTGACCACTATAAGCTGTCTCGTCTCCTCCCTTATTTTCTTTCCTTTTTCTGTGTGCTCTTCCCGTTTTCACCTTCGGTGCGAAGTTTTTTTTTGCTTGGATTGATGATGTAATGGATGTAGAGTTTGAAGCTTTAGGTTTAGTTATTGTTCTTCAGTGTGAAGAGTAGAAACTTTTGGGATATGAGTTTTGTGAATTATGGATGAAAATTTGTGTAGAAATTGATATCTATTTATATTGTGAAAAAATTAAATTAAAAGACCAAAAGGGAAAAATAAAATAAAGTAATATCATATATTATCTGATTTGTCTTGATCAACAAGTTGACAAATTGAGAAAGATCCTATATTTTTTGTGATTTTTTAAATTATTTTTGACATGATTTTGGTAGTTTGAGTATTTGGGTCCAAGTTTGTATAAAAATGCATATTTGTATGATTGAGACTCATTGCGATTAATTGAGAATTTGATTGAGAATGATTGACTTGAGTGTGTTTATGGAATGATTTGTTCAATCTGATGTAATTTATAAATCACTCAGGAA
This sequence comes from Lathyrus oleraceus, assembly GCF_024323335.1. Taxonomy (NCBI): domain Eukaryota; kingdom Viridiplantae; phylum Streptophyta; class Magnoliopsida; order Fabales; family Fabaceae; genus Lathyrus; species Lathyrus oleraceus. The sequence continues at coordinate 498,286,127 of NC_066585.1, forward strand.
TGAATATTTGATTTTTTTCATTTGATCTAAATTAGAATGATTTGGATATTTTTATAATAAAAAATACATAAAAATGAAAATAGTAATACTAAACCTATCAATGAAAATAAAATAGATTTAATAATAACAATATAAATATAATCTAATAATTAAAATTAATAATGAAAAATAAAATAAAAATAATGACAACAATAAAACAAATAACACTAAATAATCATAAAAATAATAACTAATATTACTAATAATTAATAGTAATAAATATAATAATAAAAATAAAGTAAGTAATAACAAGAATATAAATCTATTCTAATAGTATAAACCATAAATAAATAAAAAGTAATAGTAATTAATAATAGAAAGATATTATAATAAAAATATTAATAGTGCTAAACTAATAATACTAATACTATAATTTAATATAATAATATAATTTAATAAAAATAAAATAAATCTAATAAAATAATATATAAATAATTATAAAAATGATATGGTAATAATAACTATAATCATTCAAAAAATAGATAAAAAATTAGTAATGATAATAACAATTATAACACTAAAAATAAAGTTAAAAATAATATTGATGATAATAAAAATAATGCTAAAATAATAATAATATAATGATAAAAATAAAAATAACTAAATGAGAATAATACAAAAAAATTAAAAATAATAGAATTAGAAAAAAAATTAAAAGGAAAAAAATACTAAATGGGAGAATGTGAGGTTTAAACTCACAACCTTGCATTTGAAATCTTTGTATCCTTCCTTAACTATCAAATGAACTAACTCATTTATTCGAGATAAAATATGACTAAAACCCATATAATAGTAAAATGTTCAGACAAAATTAGGGTATGACACAATTGACTAACATGCCTCATGCAGGTTTCTTGATCAACTCCAAAGTGTTATTATCATGAAGAGATTCCATCTTATTATCCATGTATTTCAGCCATTTAGTCTTATTTCGACTCGTCACAACCTCCTTGTAGTCTATAGGTTCTTGATCAAGAACCTCACTTGCAGAGATTAAGAAAAAAGCTATAAGATATGCATAACCAAGTCTCTGAAGTGACTTAATGACTCTTCTCAACCTGTCTCTTGCCATGAGGTAGTTATCATCCGTCTTTTCACCTTCATCAGCAACTTATGCTTATTCTTCAACTTCATATGGGTTATGTAATTCACCATCACTATGCTCCACCTTAATATAAATCTCTCCATGTTCTTGCTATTCATCAGAGATCTTTGCATTTCGACCAGCGTCATCAGTTTTCTTGAACGCCATTTATGCTTCATTGAAAACTACATCACGACTTATGATATACCTTTTATAACCTGGTTCCAGGCACCATAACCTATAGGATTTAACTCCCTCAGGATACCCAAGGAACATGTATGTTAAAGCTATAGGTTCGACTTTGTCTTGTCTAATGTGAGTATAGGCTACACAACTAAATACTCTAAGTTTGTCGAGATTAGATGGATGTCCCGACCAAACTTCTTCAGGTGTTTTCATCTCCCAGGAAGTCGAGAGGGACACCTATTTATTAGATATGTTGCAATTATTACAACTTCAACCCAAAACACCTTCAATCATGCACTAACCAACATCCATATAATCCTTTACAGGATAGTTCGATTGAATCTTTCAGCCAAACCATTTTACTGAGGAGCACCTGCTACAGTCTCGTGCCTTGCAATACTATACATTGCACAATACCTGTCAAAAGCTTCGTCCTTAGTCTTCTAAGTGAATATTCATAACTTTTTGGAATAATCCTCAACTATGGATAGAAAATACCTTGCACTTGAGTGAGGAAGATTTCTTTTAGGCCCCAAAAGATCAACATGAATGTAATAAAGGGATCCATGTGTTATTTGTCTGCCTTTGTTGAACTTCACTATGCAGGCTTTACCAAACACACATGGTTCACAAAACTCTAGCTTTTTGACCTTGTACCACCTAGCATATTTTGTTTCTCCAGTTTGACGAGACCCCTTCCACTGACATGTCCCAATCTCATGCACCATAGCTTTGTCTTCAACATATGTTTTGTGGATGCAATACCAACTGAACCACTTACAACCTTAACCTCAAAGGTATACAATTGTTTCCTTCTGCTTCTTAAGACTTCCTTCGTCCCATTCATGACGCTTAGGATACAATTTTCTCCATTGGACACACCTCCTTTCTTGTCGAATTCACCAAGAGAAATCAAATTTCTCTTAAGGTCAGGTGCATATCTGAGATTAGTCAATAACCTTATTGACTTATCACGGAGCTTGAATCTGACACATCCAATTCCTGTAATCTTGCATGCTCAATCATTTCCCAGAAATACCGATCCATCATATTGATCACATAATTCCTCAAACACGTCTTTGTTTGAAGTCATGTGCCAAGTACAACCTGAATCCATAATCCAGTCATTATTATAGTTGTCGCTCAAAACCACAATGACATCAGATGATTCATAATCATCTTGCATAATGGTTGCATTGACATTATCCTTACCTCCGTGATTATTCAGACATTTAGGTCATACCTTTCTTGTGCAACCCTCCTTCTTACAATGGTAACACCTAGTTGTAGGAGCATCATTACCATAAGACTTTTGTTGACATTTACCCTTATTCTTTTCAAACCTGTCATCTTTCTTTGAGAATTTTCCTTTAACATACAATGCTTTACCAACAAATGATGACTTGTGCTCCATTCGTTCGTTCAAATCCTTAGAAAACAACGTCAATTGAACTTCTTCAAAGCCCAGGGACTTTCTTCCATACAAGAGAGTTTCTTTGAAGTGAGCATGAGATTTAGGTAACATACACAACAACAACAACAACGCTTGATCTTCATCGTCGATGCTAACATCAATATTCTCCAGATCAAGAATCAGTTTATTGAACATATCCAACTGCTTCGTCAAGACCCTGTTTTCACTCATCTTGGATGAATACAAAGCTTGCTTCAGGTAGAGATGATTGACCAAATGTTTGATCATGTATAAACCTTTAAGTTTCAACCATACACCTACAACGATTTTCTCATTCGAGACTTGCCGGAGAATCTTATCACCAAGACTCAAGTTGATTGCAATGTGGACTTTCTCCACCATCATCGTCTTCTTTGTTAGGGCATTATCCATGGTTTCGGTCCCATTCAACACTTGTAGCAAACTCTGTTGAACAAGAAGGGCTCGCATCTTCAAGCGCCATAATCTGAAATTATTAACTCCAGTGAATTTCTCAAGCTTAAACTTTGTTGGCTGCATCTTGATCCACGCTCACTGCACCAGTTTTTTGTGACAAACGCTGCACCAAGAACAAAGTAATCCTGTGAGAAAAAGATTTTATTGAACAAACACAAGAAAATGATTTAATTACAAAGAAAGAGAAAAAACAGAGTTGGTTATATTAGTTTTACTAATCATTTTTTCTAAAATTAAGATTTACAAATTACAAGTGAATGACAACTTAACAATTACTCTAACACACTAGAGTACAACCTATATATAAAGTCCTAGTATATGTATGACATGTATGATGATAACACCCATATATGTCATACACAACTGCTACAAAACAAAATACAGAATTAATTTAAATCATTTGCATGTTTAAACTGACTTTGACTACAACATACACATTCTCGACTACGACATCCTTGAATTGACTTCAAATACAACATATCCATCTCAATAAAATCATAAAATTTCGAGACTAGAATTTTATCTAAAATATTTCATAACTATGTTACAATTTAAAGTTCTTATCACCATTTTCTTTAATGTGTTATGCCTAGCTATTAGTATACTAGTTACCATAATACTCCTCTACGAATTATATCTAATCTTAATTAAATGAGCACACATTCATTATACACGATCGTATCATAAGAAATACACACGTTTAATTTTTCCCTTTCAAATGAGCACCACTCATTCATTATACATGATAATATCATAAGAAATACATATGTTTAGTTTTTCCTTTTTATTTGCAAAAAAATATTCCTATCTTCAAAAACCAACATTTCTTCAATTTTAAAGTGTTTTTTCAGGTTAACTAATATAAAAAATTCTTATTGTATTTTTAAGTTTTATAATAAAATATTTGCTTAATAAACATGATTTAATTGATATATATATTTTTATACTATCAATAAATTATATTATAATAGTTAAATAATGAGAACAGTTTAACTTCAATTAAATTAATATTTTTTTATTTAATATTAATGACCAATTTTTTATTTCTAGTGAATTGTCCCACATTTGAATCCGTCAATTAATTTAATTATTATATTAAATAATTATAATTCTCAGTGTATTAACACTAATATCTAAATAAAAATAAAAGAAAACTGAAAATTTATATTACTAAGGATATAAACGAAAATTAGTCGATTATTACTAAGGAATAGTTTACCTACCAAATAAAATCAGTAATAATATTATCATAACAAAAAAATAATATTTTTCACAAAGGCGTGTTTTGCACCTGAGCTCGAGCACACCGAAACCCAGCCCGGACGTGTTGCCGTAAACTAACCGTATTGGATAATCGCGGATAGGTCCGTAACTTTGTAAGTGGAGCCAGATTGGTTCTGGTTTGGGTCTCTTTGGTCAAAAAGAACCGAAGCACGCAACGCAACTCATCCTCCCACAATAAACGTTTTCTAAAAGTCGGTGGCGTGATTCCAAACCCTAATCGCCACCGTCTTGATTCAGTTATATGGTTTGTTTCTTTCAATTTCAGCTCAATTCTTCTTAATCTCATCGGTTAATTTTCTAATTGATTTCACTCCCAATTTTGTTAACTCGATTGATTTTCTTTTTGATTTGATCAGAATCATTGCTCCTGCCGCATCAGTATGCGTTTAGCTTCGTTGTAGATAGATTATCTCGTTGTTGATTCTGTTTGTGCTCAATTGTTAGGTTTGAGGACATGGATTTGGTAACAACTGTCAAGGTATTTGATATGTGCTTCTACTTTTCTCTCTACGTGTTTGTATTTATGCTTCAATTTCATAGAGAAAGATAACCTATGAAACACGGTCTCCCCAAACACGACACCGACCCTGACACCTTGACACAACGACACCAGCAATAATTTGAAAGAAAAAGAAGAAATTAAACTTAATCACAAGTGTGGATTTCGGTGTAAGACGTTGACTGTCCGACACAGACACACTTTTTTTTCAGAGGTGTCAGAGGTGTCGGTGCCACGTAGAATATAACAAATTTTCATCATCAGCCAATATGTTTCCTTATGAATTTCATTAATTTTCCATGTGTTGTAGTTTGAGGTTATTCTACTTTTTATTCATTGAGACGTTGAATTAGAAAATGAGCTCTATGTGAGGTTTGGAGGTGCTCTTGGAATTCCTTGTTTTTGAAATTTAATTTAGACATTTTTACTGAACAATTATATAGGAGATATATATGCATTTTTTGACTGGTTGGGCTTTAGGTGTTACTTAGTTTTGGTTAACAAGGAAGAAGCATTGTACTAAGGTGTTCAACATGCATGTGCTTTTACCTTTCCGGTCTTTTTAATCAATCACTGTTTTTTACATTACTTATAGTTTGTGCAAGTATTGGGCACTTTGTGAACAACACGATTTCACAGTTGGATGATTTTTAAGTTTATTTTATCATGATTATGATTTTATTATAGAAATGAAATGAAATACAAATACGTAGCTAGTATATATTTACACTTAAATTTCTTTTGCATGGCTTCTGCAAACCCTGGCATATTTGAATTCTTGCTCTTTTTGTTTTTATTAGGTTTTATCTTAGTGTTAAGTTTTTATTCACTGAAATATTAATAATTGGGTATCCTATTATGCTCCCGACATCTCTTGTAGGACAAATTAACATATTTCCGTATAAAAGAGCTCAAAGATGTGCTGACACAGTTAGGACTTTCAAAGCAGGGAAAGAAGCAGGTGGGACAATTAAACTATTACCAAATCTGCCATTAGTTATTTGTTTGGCTTTTTTTTTTCCACAAAACTTGAATGCTAGTAACTTCAGTTTGAAGTCCGTGTGTTATTTCCTTTTTAATCCTGAATTTAATATGATGTCTTGGAGTTTTGGGATGATGTGGTAATGCCAGTGCTTCTTCTTCTGTAGGACCTCGTTGATCGGATATTATCCATTCTCTCAGATGAGCAAGGTAAAATTATACATGGATTCTTTGGGGCCAATTCTATCTTTATACTTCTCTACTATGCTTTTGTCTGGGTTGTAATAATACCTTGGTATTGGAAGTTTCAACAATAACTGCATATGAAAATGTAGATTCTATTCTACGAATCATTTACTAAATTGGCTTTATCTGCATTGTGTTGTATATCTCTTCCAATATCCCATTGGAATTAGCGATTATAGTTATCACGGTAATTGTCCTTTGTGCAACTTTAGATTTAGGCCAAGGCCCTATTGCACCCCAATGATAATAACACTCCTCGTTTATCACTTAAGTTCAAGCTGTTTGCATTTATCCAGACTTCTGTTTGTACCCAAATTTCTTTTATTTCCTCCTTCTCTTTTATTTGTTTCACAATCTAATATTTGAAATGGTGGTTTATTTCGTGGGTTATTCAATCATATAGCGTGTGTTGTATTGTGCATGCAATTTGTTTTGTAATCTTATTACTTGGGATCAGTTCCTTTGTGTTCCTTCATCCTCTCTTCTGTAAATTAAGAAACCTGTTACTTTTGTTCCAGTTTCCAAAATGTGGGCTAAGAAGAATGCTGTTGGGAAAGAACAGGTGGCAAAATTAGTGGACGACACATATAGGTCAGTTGTAGCACCTAGGAGCAATGGTTGATATCATTTTCTTGCTTTAAGCATGCTTTGAATGCATGTCAAAACTTAAAATGCTTGGATGTATTGACAGATATGATGTGGTACTTTGTTATTAGGTCTGGTTTGGCTTGATTATGCTGCTTATAGTATTTTATTATCCCTTTGCTTGGCTTTGCTATTATTTTATTGGAACTTCTGCATTTTGCATTTACCCAGGAAAATGCAGATATCAGGGGCCACTGATCTAGCATCAAAGGGTCAGGTTGTGTCAGATAGTAGTAATGTGAAGGTTAAAGCTGAAGTTGATGATTCCCTTCAAATTCAGTCAGCTGCAACTATAACTACAACTACAACTACAAAGATTCGCTGTCTCTGTGGAAGTACATTGGAAACAGAAGATTTGATCAAGGTGAAACATTTATTATGTTTCTTCGTTCTCTATGGTCCATAAAATTGTATGCAACTGTACATGCATATTTTTCTTTATTGATAATAATCATCTAACTACTCTGTGTCCATTTTTTTTGTGATCACACGTAATTTTCATTAAGACCCCATGCATGTTACTTACATTTGATAACTTGGTACTTCAATTTTTCTCATCTTCTTGCAGTGCGATGATGCAAGATGCCAAGTGTGGCAACACATCAGCTGCGTTATTATTCCAGAGAAACCTATGGAAGGCATCCCACCAGTTCCTGATAAATTTTATTGTGAACTATGTCGACTTAGTCGTGCAGACCCGTATGTCATTGTCTCTTTTTATTTTCGTTAATAGCTGTGTCATGGAGCGAATGATTATGGTTTGTTTGAATTTTTTTTATCTTCATGAATTAGTGCTAATTTTTATTTTTAAATTTGTATTACTGTGAGGTTGTGATTGTAGTACTCTCAGTTGGTGGTTTAATGAACTGCTCTTTCTATGTAGTTGTGACATGGTACTGAGTTGCATTGTTATAATTTTATTATTGACATGCTGATATTGTTTCCCAAACGTGACCCATTAATAGTTGTAGAGGTTGTGAGTATGTTTATGTTTACTCTTCTACAATAATGTTGTTATTTCTTAATATGCAAGTTATGTCTACAGTATACAAATACTTATTATTTAGCATTTTTATGAAGGTTCTCTGTCCCTTATATTATTTAGCATTTTTTTACTTTGTTGTCACTAATTTCTTGCTTTCTGCTGTTCTTTCTCGTATAGGTTTTGGGTTTCAGTATCTCATCCTTTGTTACCGGTAAAGTTGACCACAACCAGTATTCCAACGGATGGGTGAGTACATGGTGTGAATATATTGAAAATCAGACATAGTTGGTGAAGCTGTGTTCATTCGCTTTGTAGTAAAGTAAATGTCTTGTTTAACATACAGCATCATTCTGGCTTGAATACTAGAATTTGGGGGTTGGGACATTGCTATTAGTTACTGGGCATGGGTGCGATGCATGATTTTTGCTTGGCTGTAAACTTTTGATTACTTTCTATAAGGGTTATATAGACAGAGACATGTATTTAATTCTGTTTGCAGAGACTGTAATGGTATTTCCATTTTCTACTTGTGTTTTGTTGATTGAAATTCAATGGTGGTTGAATTTTCTTTTTTGAGGTGGAATTACCCCTGGACAAAAAACTTTCAATTAGTGAAGATTTCTTCCATTTCTTTCAGATTTATGTGCTTTCTTACATTTATTCAACAGGACTAGGCTAGTAAACTTCACTGTCTTCCCAAGACACAATCATATGACTTTGAACAATTGTCTGCATCTATTTTATAAACTAATTATCAATGCAGTTTTTTGCTTGGTTGGCCTAAACCATATTTCTATTTGAATTGTTCAGTTCCAACCCAGTGCAGTGCGTGGAGAGAACATTTCAATTCACAAGAGCAGACAAAGACATGGTATCAAAACAAGAGTTCGATGTTGAGGTTGGTTTGGATTTTCAGTGCTCGTTGGTTAATTCATATCTTTTTTGTTTGGTTTGCTTACTTTGAAAAATGATGTTTAGGCTTGGTGTATGCTTCTGAACGACAAGGTTCCATTCAGGATGCAATGGCCACAGTATACAGACCTAGCGGTCAATGGTACATTAATATTTTTCAATATCTCCTTGCTGGTTTTTTGTATCATGTTGTAGTTTTTGTTTTAATTTTCCTTGCATGCAATGCAATGAAATACCATATATTTTCTTGTTATTGCATTGGAGTTTGTTCTCATTAACTCTGGCTATACAGGCCTTCCTGTTCGAACAACTAACAGACCCGGTTCACAATTGCTCGGGGCTAATGGTCGGGATGATGGTCCAATTGTGAGTTGTCATTACTATTGAATTGTATACGTATATAACTATTCTGACTATGGACTCCTTCACTATTTATGTTTTATTTATTGTTAAATTTTAATTGACTTATTATGTTTTTCCTTTCAGATCACGGCGCATACAAAAGATGGAATTAATAAGATTTCCTTAACAGTATGTGATGCTCGCATTTTTTGTTTAGGTGTTCGCATTGTAAGAAGGCGCAATTTGCAACAGGTAGATTGCATTCTAAACTTCATTCTGAGAGATTTTTTTGAATGACTATTGTTACCTTGGGGTACTGAATATTAAATTTGATATTCTAAGTGTTCCCTGTATAGTGTCAGCCCAAAGTTCCTGATATTGATCCCAATTTTGGTTTCCTTAAATTTGATATTAAGAAATGTACTATGCTTTTGTGGATGTGATTATCTTTTTTAATTTTCAATAACACCTGACTGTCAGAAAGCACAACCGCGTATGACCTTAAGTGTTGCTTCTACTCCAACATTAAAATACGTAGATTTTTTGTGGTTGTATTTTGTTTACCATTTGGGTTTACGTTGTTAGCTCACAAGATTTTTCTGAATGTTGAAATATCACATCAACTAGAGGTATGGTTAAGGTAGCCCTTATATAACTGGACAATTCTCACCTATGAAACTAGCTTTTGGAGTTGAGTTAGGTTACAAGCCTAATGTCTAAGTTTGTATTGGAATCTATCGTAGATCTGTCACTGGTTGAGTTACTCTACTCACTTTTGTCCAAGTTCTAAATGTCCAGTCTTGGGCACGAGGGGGTATATTAAGATACCACATTGACTAAACATATGGCTGAAGTTGTCCTCACACGGTTTGGGTGATTCTCGTCCTCCAAGCTTGGGTTTGAAGTTGAGTTAGGCCTAAAATCCAAATTCCAAGCCTTAACATTTTAACTTATGTTTTTTCACACAATAATATCTGTTGTAAATAGTTTTACATACAACTACTTCCTTTGCATTAATGGTATACATTTGGAGAAATACTTGTATGGAAACACACTTAAATCTATATTTTTAGAAACGTCCACTTAAATCTATATTTTTTAGAAACATCCAATAAGAAAAGAGAACATTTAAAATTTATTTAAAATTTAATTTCTTTTTTAATTGGAATCATGGGGTAGTTGTGATTATGAAGGAGAGAGAAAATTTTATTTTTATTTTTTAATTAATAAAAAAATAGTGATTGGCTGTTTGTAAAACTACGTGTTATATTTGTGTTTATCTAAGTATTTTCCATACATTTGTCGTTAAATAGTTGAGTCTCTGTTATCTAGATCCTAAACTTAATTCCAAAGGAGTCTGACGGTGAGCATTTTGAAGATGCTCTTGCACGCGTTTGTCGTTGTGTTGGGGGTGGAAATGCAGCTGACAATGCTGATAGTGACAGTGATTTGGAAGTGGTTTCAGATACTTTTAGCATTAACCTTCGCTGTCCGGTATGACTTTTGTGTTTTGCATTATATTTATAAGTTTGTTATATATGAAGTCCTACTAATCAGTTTTTTAATTACCATCTATAGATGAGTGGTTCAAGAATGAAGATTGCTGGAAGATTCAAACCTTGCATTCACATGGGTTGTTTTGATCTTGAAGTCTTTGTGGAGATGAATCAACGTTCAAGAAAAGTAGGATTGTAGCAAATGACATGATTTGTGTGATCCCCTCCATTGTGATTTTTTGTCTGATGTATAATTGAATTGTTTCTGCAGTGGCAATGCCCTATATGTCTCAAAAACTATGCCTTGGAGAATATCATCATTGATCCTTATTTCAATCGCATCACTTCTCTGGTAATTTCTTAATAAACCATTTCTATGCTCATAAGTCTTTAAATTTGAAAAATAAGAGTTGTCATTTATTTGGTTTTCTGGTACAGATGATTAATTGCGGTGAAGATGTTACAGAGGTTGAGGTGAAGCCTGATGGCTCTTGGCGTGTTAAGACAAAGAGTGAAAGTGAACGTCTGGAGTTAGGGAATCTTGGCCGATGGCACTTTCCTAATGGATCCCTCTGTGCTTCTACTGATGGAGATATCAAAAGAGTAGAAACATTGAAGCAAGTAAAACAGGAAGGTTTTTCAGACGGACCTGCTGGTTTAAAACTTGGCATTAGGAAGAATCGCAATGGAATTTGGGAAGTCAGTAAGCCTGAGGGCACAAACACCTCTTCTGGTCATAGATTAAAGGAGGTTTTTGGAAATCCTGAACATGTTGTTATTCCAATGAGTAGCAGTGGCACCGGAAGTGGCCGTGATGGTGATGATCCCAGTGTTAACCAGGGCGGCGGTGGGCATATTGATTATTCTACTACCAATGGAATTGAGATGGATTCCGTGTCTCTCAATAATGTTGATTTAGCTGGTGGATATACTGCACATAACACATCAGCTCAGATGGGTGGTGCAGAAGTAATTATTCTTAGCGATTCCGAAGAGGACGATATATTGGTGCCTCCTCCTGCAATTGCAACTAACAACAACATAATTGATACTGCGGATGGTTACTCCATGCCACCACCTGGAATTGTTGACCCATATGCTGAAGATCAGAATCTCGGTGGAAATTCATGCTTGGGCCTTTTTCCTAATGAAGATGATTTTGGGATGTCTTCCTTGTGGTCATTGCCATCTGCAACTCAGACTGGTCCAGGATTCCAATTATTTGGTTCTGATGCAGATGTCTCTGATGCATTGGTCCATTTGCAGCATGGTCCTATTAATTGCACCTCATCACTGAATGGTTATACATTGGCTCCCGAAACTGCTTTGGGATCTAGTAGCCTATTACAAGATTCTTCTGCTGGTCGGTCAGATGCTGACTTAAACGGTGGTTTGGTTGACAACCCATTGGCATTTGCTGGAGACGATCCCTCACTTCAGATTTTTCTCCCCACAAGACCAGGCGAGTCATCCGTGCAGAATGAGTTGAGAGATCAAACAAATGTCTCCAATGGTGTCTGTACTGAAGATTGGATATCCCTTAGTCTTGGAGGTGGTGCTGCCGGCAGTAATGGCGACGCTTCCACTCAAAATGGATTGAATTCTAGACATCAAGTCCCAGCCAGAGACAGCAGCACTAATACTTTAGCTGATACTGGTTTGTTGCACTCTGACTCTTCTAATTCATAAATATTCTTTACCAGCTTGCATTTGTAGTCCATTTCTTATTACTAATGTGTGAGTTTGGTCCTTAAATTAAAAGTGGATTATGATTACTTAACATGTCTCCGAGCAAACAAAATCTTCGTTACTAAAATACACATTTTCTTGCATAGAAATCATTATTTGTAATTCAATTAAGTTAAGAGAGTGTAAATAGTTTATTTTTATTCATTACATACAAGCTTTATTACTCTACTCATTACAATTTCTCTTCATTAAATCGGGTGGTTTCTGACGACTAAATAAATATGTAATCAAAGGTCATAAAATGGCATAAGATTTTTACTCTTTCATGGGGCCATCATTTAAGGAGCCTGTTCAAAAACTGAGTTTGAACAATGATTATCTGGGTTCAAAATAACAGTGGCGATTGGTTGGACTGGGTTGAAAAATAGCAAATCCAATTCATTTAGCTATCTTATAATGTCATCCGATGATTGGGGGTTGGGTTTAAAATTAAATCCATTTCATTGTAAATCAGTTTTATTGAAATTTCATTACGTACTAATTTATCAAAGCTAAAAAGGATATACTATTCGAATACATAAAATACAAGTTTTACACTTGCTTGTATCATATATGCATTTTTTTAAACATTATCGACAAAATACAAATTCATGTTTTTAATGTGATAGGCCCTCAGCTGATGAAGTAGGCTTGGAAAATCAAAAGAAGTCCGTAGTATGGAGAGTTTATGTGAGAAATAATAGGAGGTAATGAGGTGGTAGAGAGAGAAGGGAAACAGTAGTGAGTGAGTGAAATTATGAAAGGCATGAAAAGTTGTTTTCTTTTGTAGGCAGAGAAGTCCGTATTCTCTGAGAAGCACTGCTCTGTGGGTAGTTAGGGAGAGTATTCCCTGCTACTTTTTCCATTTTTTCATCAATACCATACAAGCATTTCGAATATTTTCCATTAAATCTATACTGTTTCAATACTTCCTTTCTGATTTGCAACACAATGTAAGTTCAAATTAAATTTTATCATAAAAAATGTTAGTTCAGATCCAGGAGTCAATTTTTTCTTATATATAGGAAATGCTGGTGTATCTGAAATAAAACAGTTTTAAGCTATTTAGAACTGCCTGTGTGATTAGGAGAGTTTTGGCTCAGCAGATGGAGTTACCTTTGTGTGACTAGGTCACAAGTTTGAGCTATAGAATTATCCTGTTTCAAATACCAGATAAGAAGACTGTACATTAGATTCACGATGTATTCACAGGATCCTACCTTAGTGGGATTTTTATGATACCCAGTTGCAATTTATTTTTCATTATGTGGGTTTTCAAATTAGGATTTGAAAACTGATCCATTTCCAATAACTGTTTATGGTTTAGGTTGTTTTATTGTGGAAGTTTAGTGTAATCAGCATTTTCAGAACAAGTTTATTCTAGAGGGTGTAAGAAAGATGCAGTTTTTTTTTGCATTGAGCACTGCTATGCAAATGGTAAGATAGAAACCTTAGATTTTGTTGTGGACATGTCAAAGGTATTCTATTCCATGCGACTGTGTTAGACTTCCACATCATATGAATCTTAGTCCATGTTTGGTTCCACGTTTGGAGCATCTAGAGTTGATTTTGGATGTGTAAAATTGATTTTGACATGTTCGGTTGTTATTTAGTAGAATTGGTTTTACCTCCAGAATTTGTTCGGATCTAACTCGAAGTTAGAATTTGTAGCTTTTGAGTCTGAACGTGATTTTTACACTGAAATTTATTGTTTAACTCACTTTTATTGTTAATATATTCAAACATAAATCACTTTACATTCAACTCACTTTTAATAAGAATCAATTTTACAAAATCAATTAACTCGAAATCAATAATTTTCACCACTGAACCGCCAAGTTTGTTAAAAAATGGTTCATCCTACTATCAGTGTTGTCAAATATCGGCCATGGCGGGTTTTAGGCTCTCCGCCACTGTCAAATGTGTACAGGATGGCGGCGCCATATGTCGGGCGTTGTTGCGGGATTTTGCCTCTCACCGATGGTCCGCCACCCGCCATCAATTACACTGCCTACTATTAACCAAGTGAGCCAAATGCCCATGTTTTGCTTACTTACAAAGTATAAATAGCTATTTTGATATCTTGAAAAATGTAGAGCATGCTAACCCCCTTTTTGTTCTTGATCACATATAGTTGCATTTTTATTTCCATGTTTGGCATTTTTTCTTGATTAGCCATTTCTCTTTGTGCAGCTTCTTTGCTTCTTGGTATTAATGACGTAAGATCTGACAAAGCAAGTAGACAAAGGTCGGGTAGCCCTTTCACATTTCCTCGCCAAAAACGTTCTGTAAGGCCCCGCCTATACCTTTCTATTGATGATTCAGATTCGGAATAAAGGTGTCAGAATTCGTGTCTCAAGAAGTTTAGGGACTGTTAGCACCAGATATTGTATTTAGAAATTGAAGGAAGTTGGAGGCATTTTTGGTCCTCGTAAAGTGGCAGTTATGTGTTGAGGCATCTCTGGTGGAATGGCTATAAATTGGCCCTAACACTTGCACCTTGCCCCCTTTGGCAATGATATTGGCTGCAAAATTTCTGAATGCTTGATATTGAAGTTGAGGGATTGTGGTCAAGCTATTATCCCTTCCATTTTCAATATCTACCGAGGGTATAGTGCTGGTTTACTGTATAGTTGGTTATTCAAATTGGTAGTTTAAACTTTCTAATTTGATGGGTGGAGTTTCCCATTAGGAATATTTTATCTGCATTTTTTTTGGCTCTGCTGAGAGCAAATAACCTGTAAATGTTTAGCCCTCGGATTCAATAGTGAATTTAAAAAGCTTTTCTATGCCACTTTTCCCGACTTGTGCCCATTTTTACATCTGGATTTAAATATATATTTGTAAATAACTAGTCAAAAAATGTGTCTAGAATTGTACTTTAAGTCTAACTGTTTTGTAGGAAAGCCCTCTAGATGCTGTTCTTTCTTCCTGTACACAATAGTTTTACAGGAAAGCCCTCTAGATGTTTGGGATCTGACTACTACTATTATCTTAAAGAACTACTCTCTTCTTCCTACTTAACATTTTCACACAGATTAAAAAATTTTAATAAATAAATTAGAGAATAGTGATTTTAAATTATTCTTATCAAGTATTTGAATTAGTATTCATGTAGTTTTAAAAAATAATAAATTAAAAGTATTAATTAGAGGATACAAATGAAAAATAAAATTATCTAATGATAAAATGCAGTGATTTATATCTAATTAGTTGGTAGTCATTGCTGTAATTTTCTCAAGTTATAAGAAATCAGCAAGAAAATAGGGAATTTGATCTAATGTAAAAATTATAAAAAAAAAAATGCAATTTATGATTTATACTTAAGAGCAACTCCATTGCAAGAGCCTTATAAAGGAGATAAATATCTTATTTATTTGTGTTTTTTAAGGGAAAGACGTTTTCAAAAAAAAAATCTTTTACTAAGTATCCTCCTCTTTCAAAAAATTTTAAGAGATAAATATTTTATTTATTTGTGTTTTCAAAAGCAAATTCCAATACATTTTTTGATTTCGTATGAAGATAATTAAATATCTCATTCATATTAAATATCCTCCTCTTTTCTTTTTACACCCTTCTACTCCACCTCAATGAAAAGTCATAATTATTTTGTGTTTGGAGATGAATTTTGGAACTCATCTTTTTCATACATACATTATACGTAATTTTTTAGAAATTTTTATTCTATTAAAATTAAGTCCGGATGCATCTATGTATACGTAGAAGGTTAATTCGGAGATGAATCTCCATAATCTCTATATGCATAAAATGTTAATTCAAAGATGAATCTCAGTAATCCCTTTTAGTCAAATATTCAGTGAATTTTTTGAATATGCATCTTCAGAATATACTCGGTTAGTTTAATTAGAAAGAATGACAGAATAGAAAAACAATATAAACTAACATCAAAATAAACATTCCTAGATAATTGTTAACGTTAACATAAATTTAACATTATATTTAATTAAAAATTGGTGGTTCAGGACGTTGAAACATTCTTACAATATCTTCGACTGATCTTGCAATCGTCGAATCCACTTCAGTCAGACCCTTTATTGAGTAACGGTAAAAGGTACTCCATATAATCTTTAAATCATCAACCGTCTTCCGTTTAAGTATGGTGAACCATATCTTCTATTTATTGTCAATCGACGGTGAATGGTACTCGAACTTAACAACACACTAATTTTCTAGATATTCTAGAAAAGTATTCTGTTTGGTTTTCAGATCAACGAGAAGTATGCTCGGAGACCTTAAACTGAAGTGAGGGATTTATGTCATTGAAACACACAAAGGTAAGATGATGACATGTATTCATTCTGGGTTTTGTAAAGAAAATGGAAGAGGGACCTCTATTTATATAAGTGTTTGATCAAGTTGGACCATACAAACCCTATCCTTTCACCAAGACATATTTCGGAGATGCATCTTCGGATACGCCTTATTTTTTTCAAAAATTAGGGTCTACACAGAGATGCACATCAGTATAGTCCCTATTTTTTATAATTAAAAGGTGTGTCCGAATATGGATCTCCGGACCTACCAAAACCATTGTTCATACAAAATCAATGTATTCTGCAGTGTAAAATTTATAAACACAAAAATTGTTCAAAAATTACCATCCAATTTTATAACATTAAGGACAACATTACATGCAAAAAAATAAGTTACATTGTTAGATTAAAATTAAAATGTATTAAAACATGTGACACTACCTAAATCTATTGGTGGCTCCTTCTTTGACATTTCTCATTTGTTTCTCTTTCAACGTTGCTCTACCTGGCGAACTCTTCCATCCTTTCTAGAAAGAGATTCGACCAATTTTCAACATCTTGGGTGAAACGTGTCGTCCATTCGGATGATATCTTTGGTATAGGACATCCCGATTTCAAATAAATCTAAATAAAATGTTGTGTTTTTGAAAGTTACCCAATACACATGATGCGTCCAGATGGATTTTGAGGCGGCATACTCCGAAGTGGAAAAAATGTTTATGAAAATCCGTATCTTGTCATATCAATACACGCCCTATCATAAGCACTTTCTAAAAGATGTACCATTTTCGAGAAGTGCATCCATTTGTCAAACAGTGTCGAACCATTAATAATGTTAGGGAGTTTGGGGTTGAGATGTGGTGTCTCCTTCTCTTGTGGTTCTAGAGTATTTGTATCATTGGTGCTCCCGACTCTTCGAACTCCCCAACAGTTGTATCAGAGTCTGGTTTGACTTTGTGAGAGAGCAAGAGTCAGATCCTGTTATAGGATGTGGGGGTCTCACACTTGTGTGTGTGTGTGGGGGGGGGGGGGGATGTTAGGTGCAATTATGAGTGGTTAAAGTCCAAGATTGCCTATGAATGAGTGGAATGTTGGATTTATAAGAGAGAATACCCATTTATCTAAAACCTTAATATTTGGGGTTGAAATGTGGCGTCTCCCTCTCTTATGGTCCTGGAGCATTAGTCCTATTGGTCTCCCGGCTCTATCGAACTCCCCAACAAAGACAAGGAACAAGAGCATTGGGAATTGCATCACAATTTTCTTTTTTCCCGTATAACTTTGTGTATGAATCCCTATGCGTCCTCATGTCTTGTATAAGCTGAAGGCGGACAAGTTAGTGGTCCTCCTCTCCTTTACCCAGCAAACTCAAAACAACACGAAAACTACAATTGTCGTCATCTTCAACATCTACAATCCACTCAATGTATTTGTGCATAAAAATCATCATCTCTTCAATGTGGAGGATTTTTGGTAACAACGGCGGATGAGATAGTTTTCTAATGCGAGTACCTTTGCAAATATTTCTTTTGGGATTTTGGAGTCGGAGAATCCGAAAAATGTGAGTCAACATGTTTAGAGTATAAAGGATACCGTATGGGGGAGTTGTCACTTTGTGTCAGTTTGACCTTTTTAGGTGTACTTCCCACTTAATCATGATAGACATGTTCAATTTATCACCCTTCATCGCACCATCATCATCAAAACAAATCCTTTTCCCATTGAGTAAAACCTCCATCCATACGTATTGGTTTTTCAGGTTTCATCTTCTTTGAAATTAAACAAGCACATCGAAGATCATATGTCTTCCTAAGTGTACATCCACACTTTGAGCTATATGGAACTGTTGTATCTGCTTCGTGAATAATAAAATTCAATGTCGCCCGAGATACGTTGCTAACCAAATGTGAATAAATGATGTGTTGTCTTTGAATCAGGGTTCTAACACAGTAGTGCCCCAACCAAAATATCTATGTATCTCATTATGTTGGTTTCAAAGCATTAGGTTTACAACGTTCTAATCTAGACAAAAGTCACTTTTACTGTTTCCCAACCAATTCTTCAGTCTAGCATGTGCAAATTCAACTTTGATAGTTGTTATATTGCCAAAGTGCCTAACCTTATCGGTCCATGCACAAACAATTTTCTCTTTTATCTGGTCCAAAATTGTGCCCTCAACATATTTAAAGAAATCTGGATATCTAGTGCACACCCTCCTGAAATGTATTACGAATTTGGTATATAATTCTTCCATGGAAGAATTTATTATATAATTCTACGCATCCATTATCTTTTCCACCACAACACCAGGTTTGACCACTTTTTCGGCGTTACCTTTAATTTGTTTGGAACCAAACCGCAGGTTTTATTCGACTTCTCACATTTTTGGTTATGTGATATTTACAAAGTAATGCATACGATCTAAGAAAAAGCATTGCAACCGAATTCTTCAGTGTGATGTCGTGATCAGTGATTATTACTTATGGCATGTTCTCTTGGTCTTTCAACCTAGTCTTGCACATTTCCAAAGCCCATGTAACATTGTCCTACTTTTTGGATTCCAAAAATGTAAAACCTATTGAATATGTCATCTTCGTAGAAGTAACACCAATAACTTCTAGGAGTGGAAGTCTATACTTGTTTATTTTGTATGTTGAATCAATTATGAGCACAATGGAAAATGTGTTGAACAACTTGATGGAATGAAGATGACTCCAAAATATATCTCGAATGGTGACTTTATCCTCACAAACTCTATACCTAGAAATAATGGTCATCTTCCAAAAGCTTCAATAATTGTTGCATCTCAGATCATGGTCCTCTTACTGCCTTGTTGTTTTTAGCATGCACATTATATATTTGTTTGATATTTGAAACATTTAGAGGTATTTTTTCTCAAAGATGTTAGTATGTTTTTTGGCGCCACCATGTTTAATGTCATGTCCGAAATCCCTCTCCTTCGGAACAAGGTGACATGCAATGGGATGTCCGACTAAATTGTCAGTCAAGATATATATATATATATATATATATATATATATATATATATATATATATATATATATACACACACACACCGTAAATCACATTAAATTTCCATGTGTCATCAGCTATACGGTAACCACACAATTTAAATGGACACTTAATTTTCTCGACCTATGTCATCTTGTTTCAACTTCCTAATCTATGGTTGGTACGTGCCACTTCTTTCGCATCTCATTGTTACAAATGCTTGTCTTCTATCCAAACTATTGTCGGACCTTCCGATTACAACATTGAACCCCAATTTCCCAGCCTCATGCGGACCCATTGTAGCATATGTTCACAAAGCATAAACTTTTGTTTATTTGTAAATTATGCACTAACATCTACCTCGACAACAACCAATCGATCACCCGGTTTAACATCATCCAGTTTAACATAATCATTCGCTTTATCCGGTGTAACATTCATCCTCATAATAGCTTTGGGAAACATATTTGAGTGCACCATATCTAATACAACAAATAACATAAAAATAGATTTGAAGATTTAAAGTATCAGGCGAATCCGAAGATGCATATCCGAACCACTCCAAACTTTGTCCGGAGATGTATATCTGGACTCAACGTTCATTTTTTCAGTACAAAACACTCAACAATGCAAGGAAAGAGGGATGGCATGAATGAACTTTATATGCAATTCCAGCTTCTTTTGATCTCTTAGATGTGATAAAAGAAAAGAATGATGTTTTGGTGTTGAAAAGTTATTTGAGAATGAGAGACTTCCAAACACTTATGTGAATGTGAGAAAAACACAAGAAGGGGGATTGAATTGCGTTTTCTTTTTCTTTCTTTTTTAAAACTCCTGATTCAGATTCTAAACACAAGGTTACAAAATATGAGTTTGTTAGATATAGGCAGCGGATATAAAGTGCAAGAAAGAATAAACAACTCACAGAGTTATACTGGTTCCTTATACAAACTGAGAGTAGTCAAGTCCCCTTATACTTATAAGAGATTTTCTCTATAATCACACAGGATTACAATTTGCTCAAGCACACAAGCAAGAAACTTCTTTGCTTACACACACAAGTATAAGACTTCCTTTCTCAAACGCACAAGTTTGAGACTTCCTTGCTCACACACAAGTATGAGACTTCCTTGGTCTAGCACAAAAGCTAAAGACTTTCTTGCTCAAGCCCACACGATCAAGACTTCTTTGATCAAACACTTAGTAAGAGACTTCTAACAATCTACGTAGCAAATAAATGATTATTGAGTGAATGCACTTGATATACAATCAGAGGTGTATAAATAATACAACACAATATGACTCTTTTAGGACTTAAGAATTTCTAAGATATACAAGGATAGTTTAACTTGTGCTAAAACTTTGATAGAGTAACTTCTCTTTTGTTTGTCAATCATGGTGTCTTAGCATGTTCGGTGTGTATCCCTTTTTGTTGCGTTGTTGTGTTGTGTGTATCTTCAAGTCTTTTTTTCATAAATAATGAGGAAAAGATTCGTTGAAGATGCAACCATTTAGTCATCTAAGAAGCTTCAAAAGAGACGTTGGGAGACGATGAGATATTTCACCAAAATGTAAAGTTGGGTGAAACCTAGTTTGAATAACCTTTGCTACAAAAGAAATTAGCAGTTATATCCCAGCAGACTCTATGAAGAACCTAGAGCTTTAGGATATCACGTGATAAAGTATGTTCAAAGATGAACAGTGACCCGTCAGTGTCACCTTGGTCCTTGCGCTTTGACTAGCTCTGGTTCTGATCACTAGAAGCAGACTTCTCCAAAGTCTGCTCTTTAGAGGTCGACTCCTTTAGAGTCTGATCTTTCAATGTATACCTCTTTTGGAAGATGACTTCTTTAGAGTCGGTTCTTCAGCTTCTGATACATCAGAATATAATCTTCATGTTTCTCCTTGGATGTTCAGAGTCAGAACCAATACTTGGATTTAGAATGAATTTTAATATATGATCTTGCACACTTGAACACACATTAGTATACCCTATTGTTCTTTAAATACTTTGTTATCATAAAAATCCAAGGGATATGGGACAAACCAATTTTGTTCCAACATTATGGAGGTTTGGAGTAGATAGAATGTAACCTACTTTATTCTGAAAGTCGTCAATTTTTTATTAATGATCAAATCATGTCAATTTAGCTTGATGGTGAAGTTGTGGATTCTGTCTTCAATGGTTATCCAATAGGTGGAAAGTGTTATGAGTTGTGTTATTAGTGGGATTGGAAGATTAAAGTTCATTAATCACATATCTATTATATTCTGTGAATTCCGTCAGGGGAAGAAGAGTAAATACCTAAGGATGAAGCATTTAGAAACTCTAGAGGATAAGACTCAGTTTAAGGTTGAGTTTCCTACTAGGGATACTAGTAGTAGTGAGAGAACGATTACATAGCCCTCTAATTATCATTTGAATTATGATAAGGTAAAGAGGGAGATCATATCACCTAAAATAGACGGTTATGCAGGCTTTAGGTGCTATATTTTGAATGTGGCTGAAGGGTTGCAAAACTCTGAAACAAGGACCTTCAGAGAGGCATTCGAAAGCAGATGAAGTCAAAGATGGTTGAAGATTCATACCTGTGGGCTTGTTAAACTACTAAAACAAGAAAAGGTGATTACAATCAAGTGGATGCGAATGGAAAGGTCAAGGTTCAAGCGTAGCTTGAACTTGATCAATGTTGTTGAATAGTGATTCAACATGGTAGAGAGCAGCAAATGATTGATGGTTAAATTGGCATCACCACGGTTTCAAGTCAAAGTGGAGATTGTTGAAGTATGTATTAAAATCTTAAATGATGAAGAGAAAGAAAACATGTTTTGAAATTGTAGAAATCAGAAATTAGTCTGGAGGAAGAGTCGATGGCGATAACGCAATAGTGCATCCAGATCCGACAGGCAATTCGATCCGTCAAAGCTTAGGGTCTAATTTTCTCGATTCACGTGTATTGGACTTTTTTTGTTTGTTCGTAGATCTGTAAGTTAATGTATTGTGTTTTGGGCTTGTTATAGATCTGTTGGGTTTCAGCAGTTATAAATATATGTATCCCTTAAATTCTTGTTATTACAATTTTTGGAACTTTAGAGTTAGAGATAAAGATAAAGGTTTGAGAATCCTAATGGTAATCTTCAAGAGACAATGATAAATTCATAAGAGTGTGTCTTTGAAATTCAAGAAACCTTTTGAGATATCTAAGGGAGATTGTGAAACACCTCTAAACATATATAGAGTTGGAGAGATTGAGAAAAACTTGGGTATAAAATGAATTGTTCTTGAGAACTTAAATGATTATTATAGCTCATATGTAATCTTATATAAAAAATCTTGGAAGTATTGTGAAACAGAGAGTGACTCATTCCTCAAGAGGAGACCGTTTGATCGAACTAGAAAAACAAATTATTGTGTTTATAGTCTTTACTATTTATCTTCTTTTGCCAAGTTAAATTATTGTATAGAAAATTATTTTTGTTGAATGTCATTTATTTTAATTATTATTGTTCTTTGTTCCCACACATAATTTTTTTTTGGTGTGATTGAACCTTTCAATTTTACAACAAGAATCGATCACGTTGATAATCATTTGATTAATATTAAATAGTATAGATTTTAATGTTAATTTTAATTTTTAATTTTAAAATGAGTGAAAATTTTATAAAGCATGATCTTGATTAAACGCTCATAATATGACTAATGGAGATGCAATCACAAGATTGTATCTTGATTAAACGCTAAAATCAAACAACTCAAACTCAAATTAGGATTATCTTTTTGCCTCAGCTGACCTATTTTCTGCTTAAAAAACAAGTGATAAAATTGATGAGGCATAGATAGTCGTTTAGGTCCCTCTAAGTGTTAGAAGTTGTTATATTGGTCTCCGACTATTATTACACTTTTAACTTTACTTCATATTTAACTAGACTTAGTGAGTTAGTAGCCAACTCAATTTAGTTACTAATTGTGTATAAGACATTTCAATAATTGGAAGTGCACGAGGACAACTTTATACACTTTTGTAGTTGAAACTACTTTGAAATCTCATACACAAAATGTTCAACTTTAAATGCACTAAAAATGTGGTAGTTCATACCCGTTGAAGTTTGTTCATACGCTAAAGGGTCACTCTTTCATCGGCTTTGAAATCGAAAGCGTCAAAATTGATATTTATACCAGCACTTTCACCCTTTGAAGCGAGCAACATGTTCAAATGAAAGAATACCAAAGCCATCACCAAGAATGCAACAGACATGGTTTCCTTTGTCTGAACTTGAACTTAAACTCTCCTCACCCACACTTAGGAAAATCTATGCTTTGAACAATTTGATTACACAAACAACTCCAGAAACATCAACACTCAAAAGAGGTAGAAGACTCATAGCCAGAGAGACATTTAGAAAAAGAAAAAAAAACTATGGAGGATAAAGCAGGAAGCACAACTCATAAACTCATAGGAGAAAAGTAATTAAGTTTAAATTTTATTGTCATTTTTGTCTCTAAACATGTACCTTCACTATCCTAACCAAATTGCACATATCAGCATCCATGGTTGTAGAAAACATCTAAGGTCAGCAAAGGATGCGGAATAAACATTGAATGGCTTATTAGTAATTTTGTTATTGTCAGGGACCAACACTTTTAGAGACTAAATTGGTCTGGTTGTTACTCCATTACAAAATATTTTGTATGAGAAATGCAAGAGGGGTGTCAGTGAGCTATTTGAATTTGATTTTTAGTACAAATTATGTCATGAGATATCTGAGTCTAATTTTTAACAGGGTGCAAGAACCCAGAGTATCGCGTTAGACATTGTGATGTCCTCTAGAAGCATTACTACCTTTAACCAACATGACACAATTCTATCAAGTTCTTTGCTGAAATGCCTAAATCTGAGAAATGTGATTTACCGCATTAGTAGAAGCCATCGCGTAGAATGTTGATGAAAAGATCATAGTTTGTTAACTATACTCTATACACGTCTCAATCTTCAGTTTCTGTCTCCATAACCGGTAGAATGCTTAAAGCTGAAGCACCAAGGTGCATACCCCTAACAATACCTCCATACCCAACTTTAATCTTATGACACAAAATCAAGATGGAATCCCAAAGCGCTGTTCTTCCCTGAAATGAATCTCAGAGCTGTTAGCAAACCAAGATGATAAAATAACTTGCAATCGTTGATACGAACACAGAGTAGATATTGCAAAAGAACGACATTAATGGTTTAATAACATGAGGCTACACAAGTTTTACCCACCTGGAGAGAAAGCTGCAGTTTCTTATCCCAGTACAAGGCAAAAATTGGTGGACCCTGTTTTCCAACTACTAGTATACATGCTCCCGGGTGCAAAACAGAAGGGACCGAAGACACTACGGAAATGTATTTCTCTGGAAACCTTTCCTTTGGAGGAAGGACTCCCAAGAATAAGGGGTTTTTGCTAGACTGAGCTCCAGCATAAGACATAGCATCCGCATGTAACATCCATTTTGGATGTTCTAGGAAAGCACAAAACAGATACAAAAGCAAGTGAGAATCAGATGGTAGCTCAAGTGTCCACTTCTTATTCTTTTTATCATAAACTTCCCCGCTGCCAAGATACTCATAATTCTTCAGGCAGGTTCCTTCCGCAAGCTCTGAAAATTTAGACAAGGTAAACGCAGGCAATAGTGTCAGATAAATGAAGTCCTGCTGCAAAGAATCTGATGAACATTATGTCACGACTAATATGAACAAATTTCAATAATTCTGTGTATACCTCTGATTCTTTGCACAGTGTAATCAGCTCGAACACTGCTTTGAGGTAGCAAGCCTTTTACCCACTCCCCTTTAACCAAGGCTTGAAGTCTTTGGTGTTCAGTGATGGCATCGACACAGTCCTGCATGATAGGAACCAAATGACTTTGCTGTGGGTGTTGTTGCGGATTGGCTGTATGCAAATATGTACCAGCAGGAGGTTATTAGATATCAGAAGCGATCGACAAATATAATAAAACTGAGAAACATAATATTATTACATTTAATTGACCAATATGAATATATGAATATGAATCAACGTACATTTGGAAGCCTCTATGGCCTGCACAAGAGTAGAATGCAACTGATGAAGCAATCCATCTTCATTTAGGGTAACTGTTGGTTGCCAGTCTTGAGTCTTATCAATTGATGGCAGTGTAGAGGCGGTTCCTGTAGACAGTGTATCATTGCCCACTTGATTGACTGTAATTGAAATACCAAGTTTGGCAGCTGCTTGCATAACCTATGAATATGAAGAACTTAGGGCCAGGGGTAACGAATTAAATTAGTCGGTGCTCAATTATATTGACGTTGTGTATCTAACTTCAGCTATTTTGGTTAAGTGCACAACTAATGAAAATCATCTGCGGACCTCTATAAACACCATAGAACTTACGAGCAAGAGCTTGATTGGAAACAACCAAAATGAGGTTGACAGTTTTTCATAGTTTGGGTTATCATCCAAAACATAACTTCGGGTTCCTCAAGACTTTGTGAGCTGAAGATTCAGCAAAAGTAACATCCTTTTGAATTTCAGTCTGGGGTAGTATTAACTACTATCAATCATATTAGACAAATAATAATGCAAAATATATTTTGTACTCTTCTTCCTTGGTAATTGCAAACAATACCTCAGGTAGTTTTTCCTGATTAACTAAATAAGACTCATCATTATAATACCTTTGGATGAATACATACAACAACAACTAAGCCTTATCCTACTGAGTGGGATTGGCTACATGAATCAACTTCTGCCATAATGTTCTATTCAGGACCATGCTTCTATCCAAATCGTTAATTTCGAGATCTTTCTTAATAACTTCTCTTATAGTTTTTCTAGGTCTTCCTCTACCTCTAGTTGTTTGAATCCTTTCCATCTTATCTACTCGCCTTACCATAAAATCTACATGACTTCTCTCTACATTCCTAAACCACCAAAGTCTATTTTTCATCATCTTTTCTACTATAAGTGTTAGTCCAACACTTTCTAATATTGTCATTTCTAATCTTATCTTGTCTAGTCTTAGCACACATCTGACGCAGCATCCTCATCTCTGTTACACTTACTTCCAAATATAAAACTCATTCTCTACAAAGTAACTTAATCTAAAAATAATTCTCTCAATTACAACACATATTGACATCCGCAGCCAATAATTTTCATGATTTGTTTGAAACTCCTTTTGTCTGAGGAGGCTGGAGTGTGGGTGGAAAAACCTTAGAAATACTATGCATGCAACATTGCTTTAAACATAGAAGAAAAGATAAAGATGTAAATAAACCTGAACATGACTTGTGTCAATCTTGTGAATCAAAGGATTAAGCAAAACTGAAGAGAACCATTGCCTGAGTTGGTCCCGCCACTGCTCAATTTGAGGATAGACACCCAAATGGTCAAAAGCTTCAATTGCTTCTCCCATGGACATTGGTGGAGGAAGGTCACCACTTTCTCCCTTCTTAGGAGGGGTGTTAAACTTCTGGGAGCCCGGAGACATCCTCACAGGTCTCAATGGTGTACGTCTTTTAGCTCCAGAGTTATTAGCCGATCCTGTAACTGTATTAGGGCTCGCTATTCCAAAACCAGGAACTGAAGGCGGTGGAGTCGACAGCTTCCCTGCAGATTCAGTTATTCTTTCATCAACTTCAGCTAAGAATTGCTCCAAACTTTCCTCCGATGTTATCTTATTAGCAGAAGATCCCCTCCTATTAGACCAAGGACTCGACACCACCGAATCCACTCCCGCTGAACCCTGTGCAGACGAAACAACTCCGCGAGAAAGATACAAAGACGCTGAACCGGGCGACCTCGACAGGCTCCCAATAGAACGACCCGGAGCACCCCTATTAGAATTCGAACCATCAGAATCAACACGACGGCTAGGGCTTGAAACTGGCTGATGAAGTGGAACAAGCAACTCGGAAGAAGCCGACTGCGGTTTAGATTTCGGAGGCTTTTTCGACGACTCAGACTGTACCAAATCAACTTTCGGCTTAACTCCTAAAAGCTCTAACTGATGTTTAGTAAGACACATCTGATTCTTATTAGCTTGGTTAGACTTAGGTGCAACAACACCTCCAATATACCTAGTTTTTCTCAGAAACACAACTTTGAAGAGTGCTAAGATAGTTCCAATGAAGAGAAAACCCAATAAAGTCTGCAGTGTCTTGACAAGCCAATCTGAATTTCAATAAAATAACAGTAAAATAAGAATAAAATATAAATGACACCCAGGTTTTCAAAAATGAAAAAGAAAAGTTGAAAGTTGAGAACTTTACAAGCTGTAAAAGGGGAAACGGATTGAAGTTTGAAGATATCAAGGAATCCATTTTCCCTACAATAAAATAGATGAAAGTTAGGTTAAGCATAGGATGAAGTAATGAATGATGGAAAAATTGGTACCTGAAGATAATGGCGAGAAAGGCGAATGCGGAAGCGGAGAAGAAGGAGAGGATGGAAATGAGAGTGTAATTGGAAGGTTGAAGACTGTTGGAGGTGAGGACTGCGGAGAGATTAGGGTTTTGATAGACGGAGAATTTGGAATTGGAGGATGGAGAGGAAGAAGCCATGGTTCGGTTAGGGTTTTGTACAGAGTGAGGTTTATAGGTTATACTTCAAATTCAAAGTTCAAACCATTCTACAGTACTCAGGGTTCCCTCTAGTAGTGTAGTACCTCAGGGTTCACTCTTGTTATAAATATTAATTATATTTTCACTTAGTTTCTTTTATCTTTTAATTTTTGAATTAATTTTATATATTTGTGTCTAAAATTATTCATCAAATATTTTAAAAAATTCATTACATTTTAAAATTTTCTTTACATGTTTACTTAACTTTCATTCGTAAAAGTTAATTTGTGGTTGATATGGACATGAAACATGTGATAGAAAAGCTACTAAATGAGGTGTTATCTTATCCTAGGACAATTATACGACAAGTAAATAACTTTTTTTAAATATATTTTCCTCTCTTGATTTTAATAATCAATAAATTATCACCAAATTCTGATTATACGTGGATGAAGTAAATGGTGGTCATTTATATCAAACTCGTTGAGATTGAGACTAACAGAGGGGGCCATAATTTTTTGTGATCGTGAATTCATTTAAAGATTGTTGGATTTCATCAAATATGGTTTTAGCTCACCACTTAGAAATGAATCAACTTGCGCTAGATGCGGGCTATGGAGATCGACTGCAACAATAACACATGTGTTGGTATTGTAATATATTCCCTGTCATTGATAACAGTTGGTTCCCTGTCATTGATAACAGTTGGTGTTAGGCATGGCAACGGGGCGGGTCGGGGACGGTTTTTACCTCTCCCAAACCCAAACCCAAACCCGAATCCCCAAACAATCTCCGTTTCCCGCCCCAAACCCAAACGGGGATGGGGAATTAAAACCCAAATCCGTCCCAAACGGGTTCGGGTTGGGTTCGGGTATCCCCGCCCCGCCACCATTCATTTAGTAAAATCATTTTTTTAATAGAAATATTTATTTTTCCAAAATAAAATTACATTACAAATAATAAAATAAAACAATCTAAAAAAATCCCATACATACATTTCAAATATTTTAAATAATAAATTCAAATTAAAATATCAAAACATTGACCACATATTTAATATTTTAAATTATCAAAAATAAATAATAATGTACATAGTAAAATAAACGGGGCGGGTTCAGGGTAGGTACTAGTGTCCCCATTACCCGACCCGTCCCCATATTTTAAAATCGGGGAAAACCCAAACCCAAACCCAAACCCAATCTAAGCGGGTTTTCCCCGTCAACTTCGGGGCGGGTTCGGGTTGGTACCCGCGGGTACGGGTTATATTGCCATGCCTAGTTGGTGTTTCTCCATGAAGAGAGAATGTTCTGAGGATCCTTAAACCCATTTTCAAGTCTAGAAGAGCTTCATGACCATAAACTAAGTATTCAATAGCTAATTACAAAATCTTTATTTTTAAATGTTAAAATTTTCTTTTTTTTTCTTTCTCCATCTCATTGATATTTTTTGTATAATTATTTAATACAATTCAGTTTATATAATTATTATTTATTTTACAATTAAATAACTCATTTCGAATTTACATGTGCGGAAGTACGTGTATCTTAATTACATTTATTCTAATGAATATACAAATGAGTAAATAACATAATATATGATGTTTAAGTCAATCATCACAATGATTTGTTCTGGCACATTGCACAATTCTATTGGTCCAATTTTCCCTTCTTCCCTTTTATCAAATTCTCTCACTTTCTCTCTCTCACTCATATTTTTAAAAAGTGATGTTTAATTATATTGTTTAATTACATGAACACCCTTAGTTTCCCGAATAGGTTACGAGTTTAGCGTGTATTTTATACCATAGTACTTAGATTCTTAGAAATACCTTCTGAGTTATTGATTTAGATAACTTGGGATACATTTGATTCACTTGTTATTAATTATCGATTGAGAAAGAAAAAAAAAGCAATACAAGATGAAAAATGGCGGTAAAAGGTGACTACACCCTATAAGTTGGGTAATTCTTACCCGACTATTCAGTCCAACGGTGGTCGAACCCCAACATCGAACCAAAATGGTCAATAAAAAAACACACAAAAGTGTGTAAAAAAATTATTTACAAAAAAAACAAAAACTTTCTCTCGATCTATCAATCTCGTACATGTTATGATTATTATTATTATTATTCTAAAATGAGTTAATTTTACTGTCTAAGAAAAGGAAGGGAAAATCAAAGAAGAGACTTAAGTCTAAAGCGTAGCTAGAAAGATGACTGAAGTAGGAAAATTTTGAATGTATTTGTTTTACGGTTTTGTGTTCCTGTAATACTTTTGGTGTTGGTAAGTACGGGGGAACTTAGGTCTGAATCAGTCAAAACAAATGACTATGTATGAGTATCAAACAATTTCATCTTTTTGAGCTTTTGAAGAACCAGAACCGCTTGATAATAATTCTTTCAAAGCAAGTTTGTTGCTTGAGGACAAGCAAAAATTCAAGTTTGAGGGTATTTGATAAGTGGTAAATGCATCATGTTTCTTGTTTATTTTATTTCCATTTACATGAATGTTTGCATCATTTTAGTTCTATTTTATGTGTTTTTGTCTTCTTTCTATTATTTAAGGTAATAAGAGGTTAATGGATCAAATCGGAGAGAAAAGGTCAAAGATCACATACAAAAATCTCGTGGCTAACACGGTCTAGCCGTGTCACCTGACACGAGCCGTTTTGGCCTGAAAGTTGCGCCTAGTACAAGGAAGTTGGGACTGACATGGGCTGGCAGTGTCCTCTAACACAGGTCGTGTCAGCTTTCCAGTCAATTACAAACTCTTTGATTTTGTACGTTTTTGTGACTTTTTTACTTGCATAACCTCCTAGGCTTTATGTTAGTGGGTAATTAAAGTCTTAACTCAAAATTTGTGCCTATTAGTTGTGATTTATGGCTAGTTTTAGAATAAATAAGACCTAAGGGTGACACTTAGGTACCACTTATCACCTATCATCCTAGGTTTTTCCTAAATTTATTTGTTGTTTAACTCAAAATTTGTGCCTATTAGTTGTGACTTATGGCTAGTTTTAGAATAAATAAGACCTAAGGGTGACACTTAGGTACCACTTATCACCTATTATGCTAGGCTTTTCCTAAATTTATTTGTTGTTTTACTTCAACTTTGAAGCTTTAGTTCAATTGTTCTTGTAATTGCTATACACTTTGGTATTTCAATCTTGTTTTATTTTTATTTCAAGTTATTACTTACTTTATTGATTGCTTTCTTTATTTGTTTATCAAATTACTTGTAATGTATTTATATTATTTGATTGTTGTCTATCTCATCATGAGTGAGTAAATCCATAGGGACAAGGGGTTATGAGAGTTCATCTCATGACAAATCCCGGTTGAATATTTCATTTATAATTACGAGATTTGTAAGTTTGATTTATTTTAAATACGAACTCTTGACCATGTCGATGTCGGTTGAGAAAGCAAAGGAAATATAGAAGTAAATCAGGTATCAAAATATAATTATTTGACTTTCGAAAGCGGATTACTAAACGATTGAGTTTGAGGCGCCACTGACAAGGTGACTTGATATCAATTGAGAAATAATCAAGATGCGGTGTCGGGTGATAAAGCGTAACACTCTTGATTGAACCACTTAGCCGCGCCTGAAACACGTTTAGATTGCCCATGCCACAAAAGTGGGTGTCACACACAATCATCTAAATTTCTATAAAAATAACTTAGAGATTCTCGTAATTCAAACATGGATGATCATAAGGGTTAGTATAGACGGATGATCATAACCCCTAGTCATAGTTTTAATATTTGTTAATTTTAATTCTAATTTAAACCAAACAAACTATTTTGCGACCACTTTAGATAAATAAAGTTCGAGCAAAAATTCGATAATCAAACATCTTTTTGTGGGTTCGATCTTTTTACTACTTGACACAATCGTGAACTTGCAGCTCACATAGGTAATCATGTCATCCATGTACACTTCTAGCGTCTCCCCTATCTCTTTTTGAAAGATCTTGTTCATCATCCTCTGATATATCGCGCCAACATTCTTCAAGCCGAAGGGCATGGCGTTGTATTGGTAGTTGACATTCTCGGTCATGAATCTTGTCTTTATTCGATCTGGAACAAACATAGATATCTGATTATATTTGAAGTAGACGTCCATGAATGATAGGAGTTTGAACCCGACTGAATTATGTATGAGCTTGTCAATGTTCAGGAGCGGGTAAGAATCCTTCGGGAATGCTCTATTAAGATTCATGTAATCAACAAACAGCATCCACTTTCTCGAGGCTTTCTTCACTGGAACGATGTTGGACAACCATTTTGTGTATTTCGCCTCAGAAATTAACTTGGCGTCCAATAGGCCTTTTGATGACACTCTATCATTACATGTTTTAGGTCAAAGAAACGGATCAAAATAAGCCCAAGAGGAGAAAAAATGAAGGATAAAGACCAAAGAAAGATGCAAAAATTATTAAGTATGAAGAAATAAGGACTTAGTGAAAATCATGTGGAAAAAGGAGCAAAAAATGTCCAGCTACTGGAATAATCACGTGCAACATTGCGCAACATCGCCTGCGTGGTAGAGAAGTACTATCACCATCGTGTGCGTGATGCAAGCTATCACGCACGTAATAGGTCATTTTCTGGGCCTATTCTAACGCGCTATGGACTGATTTGACTTATATAAAAGGGACCTTTTGACATCTTTTCAAGGGTTCTGAATTTAGATACTAAAAGTGATAATAAAGAGCACCAAGAGGGCGATTTTAAGAGCATCAGAAGCCATTGGAGGCTAGTTCTTCAAGGATTTTCATATGCAACCTTCATACCATTGCTTGGTATTTGATTGTATCATTATAAGTAGCTAAACATCTCTAATTTGGGTTTTGTTTGATGAACTTATTTTGAACTTGTTGGAACATATGTTTAATTTGTCATTGCATGAATAACTAGAGTTATATTTCTATTCAATTGCTTATTGTGCTTAATGTTTTTTATGTGAGATGCTCTTTTAATCTGATCTTGGAAACATAGGGAATGCTGACCATTAGTCTATGTGTTGGAACTACGTAAACCTTTGTACTTACGCTAGTTAAATAGGGAATTGAGACCCCGAGTAGTGGTATTTGAATTAACATTTTATTGCATCGCCTAATTTCACTTACGCTAATTGAATAAGGATAGGAGAACCCAAGTGAGAATTGGTAAGCTATACACCAAGGGATTGGGTATAGTGGTCGTGTTGATTCGCCGTGTAAGTATAAGGACTTTCTCATTCATGTAATGCATTACACAACAACATGGGAGAAATAAGGGATTCTAAACAAAACCTGACTACTTTCATCTTATTTTAGAACAAGTTTTATTTTTTCGCATTCAAACTCTACCCTGCCGTGTAAGTATAAGGACTTTCTCATTCAATAAGGCAACACTTATGAAACATTTTGCTTATTTTGTTTTTGTTTTTATTTCTATTTAATTTTAATTTTAATTTTTTTATTCTTGTTTAATTTTTTTTATCTAGTGCGGTGTTACTAAGGTGTTCTTCTTTTATATTATAGGCAAGGTGAAGAGAAACATGCAAGATGAAATATATGCTAGCTTGACAAAGTTTGAAGCTTATTCAAAGGAACTTACAGCAAAATCTCTACTTCAAAAAAATGCGAGAAATTATTTACAGCCAGAACCTTACATCAACATTGAGCATTCATGGGAGGAGGATTCATCATCTCAACTTGAAGAAACCTTGACCCAGTTTATAAATATGACTCAACTCAATTTTAAGAAAATCAACTAGCATCAAGAAACCGTGTGAAGTAAAATGGAAACATCCTTCAAGAATTTAGAAATGCAACTTATTCAAGTATCTAGCCAATTAACATTAAAACTGAGATCTAGTGAGGATTTCTATGAAAATATGTTAGATAGTCCTAGAGATGCATAAATTGAAAGAGAAGTCAAACAAGAATGTGAGATAGTCGATAAAAGAGGAGTTGAAAAAGAGAAAGAAGGAGAAAAATGCATACCATCTGATAAAGAAATAGAAGCAAGAATAGAAGAAGCGGGGGTGAAAAATATATGTGGGAAAATAACAAGAATGCAATATGAAGATTATATAACTTTGGATGAAGCTCAAAATTCAATAAACATTTAGACGTAGATGTCCAATAGCAAAATCTTCAACAAAAGAATATTCCTACTTCTAGCAAAAAGGTTAATGAAAGATGAGAAATATATGAAGTATTGGATGAGATTTATGTCTTGTTTGATAGTATCATGTTAGAGAGAATATGGAGGAAAAACCTTCAATTCCTAAAAGTAATCGAACTCCTACCAAACAAGAGGAAAAAGAAGGATGATGTGTTTTTCGTGTCATATATTCCATCCTAATAAAAAAATAGAAAGGGCAAGCTTAAGACCTTAAAGAAGTGTTTCATGGAAGGCAACCCATCTTTTCTAACAATTTTTTTTTTGTTTTTGCATAATTTAATTTATGTTGGTACTTAGATTCAATAAGAGGAATTATCCATTCTCGCACATTTCTCAAACACTATTTATATTGTCTTTAATGAATGAGTTTGCTAGTATTGTTTCTTTCAGATTTACAAAAAATTTCAACTTAGCATTGAACAGATGAACCGAAAGCACTATCCGAGGAAACTTGATCATCAGGAAACTAACTTACGACTTAAAAGCAGAGGATGAAATAGGAATCAAGAGATTTGTACTTAACCTTCAGATACCTCAACTAGTAAGGTTTGAGCCAAATAAATTCTATTGTTTACTATTCCTTTCATTGAGTGTATCCATGCATTATTGCTTTATCAAGTTTGAATTATTTCTGATTAAATTTGTCTGGTTTGATTTATATACGCTGACGCAGTTGTTTGCTTTGAACTCTGAGCCTTTTTATTCACCCTGTAGTAATAGGATACGTCTGTTGCTAACCACTTTGAGCTTAGCCAATTTTTTTGGTGACTTAGCCTTATTTATTAGTCATATGACTTGAAAGAGTACATATTTCCACCATCTCTTTGGAGTTAGATAGAAATTTTAGTTCTAGATTTATGTAGAAAAGAATAAGTTTGGTGTTACTCTTGGAAGTGAGCAAAGTTTAAGTTTGGGGTTGGGGTACTATAGAAAAAAAACGGTCAAAAATTCAAAATTTTGAGAAAATGAGGAGTTAAAAATATGACTTCTTCAAAAAAAAGAGAGAAAAAGAATGAAAAATGAATATTGAGGGCCATAATAATAAGATCTCTAGAACCATTAATAAGGAAAAGAGTGGTATGATAACAAGAGAATAACTGGGTACCTAACTCCAAAGGTTTAAACATACTTTTCCAAAAATATCCTACCCGAACATAAGCCAGGATTCAACTGAAAAATCCCTTAAATGTGTGTGTTTTGATTACTTTGAGGAATTATATTAGAACATGATGAAACTAAGTATAAATTGTTTTACATGTTAATTGAGAGAATATCCTATCAATTGAGTGAGTCATGGTGAGATGAGAGACAGGTTGAGTACTTGTCAAAGATTGACGTTGTTTTTTGAATTTTCTAGATCGAAGTTGAAAGCTACAATGATGGTCAGGTAAAGAAAATTTCATATGGTGATGTTCAATTGTTATTTTGCAAGTTGTTTTTTTTGTTTGGAATTGACAGTACTGGTAAGTTACTTGAGGATCATCAACAATTCAAGTTTGGGGTTGTGATGAAACTCTATCATTGCATGTTTTTGATCAAAGGAACAAATCAAAACAAGTCAAAGAGGAGCAAAAATGAAGGATAAAGACCAAAGAAAGATGCAAAACTGACTAAGTATGAAGAAATAAGGACTTAGTGAAAATCAGGTGGAAAAGGAGCAAAAAAATGCAGCTACTGGAATAATCACGTGTAACATCACACGCATGATAGAAAAGTATATTAGCATCGCGCATGATGCAAGATATCACGCGCACGATATGTCCTTTTCTAGACCTATTCTGACGCGTTATGGACTGATTTGATTGATATAAAAGGGAGTTTTTGGCATCTTTTCAAGGGTTCTATGTTTAGAGACTAAAAGTGACGGTAAAGAGCACCAAGAGGGCGATTTTGAGAGCATTTGAAGCCATTAGAGGCCAGTTCTTCAAGGATTTTTAGATGCAACCTTCATATCTTTTTTTGGTATTTGATTGTATCGTTATGAGTAACTAAACATCTCAAAGTTAGGTTTTGTTTGATGAACTTATTTTGAACATGTTGGGACATATGTTTAATTTATCATTGCATGAATAATTGGAGTTATATTTCTATTCAATTGCTTTTTGTGCTTAATGCTTTTTATGTGAGATACTCTTTTAATATGATATTGGGCACATAGGGAATACTGGCCATTAGTCTATATGTTGGAACTAGGGCAATTGTTGTACTTACGTTGGTTGAATATGGATAGGAGAACCCGAGTAGTGGCATTTAAATTAACGTTTTATTGCATCACCTAATTTCACTTATGCTTGTTGAATAGGGATAGGAGACCCCGAGTGAGAATTAAAGAGCTATACACCAAGGGATTTGGTATAATGGTCGTGTTGATTTGCCGTGGAAATATAATGACTTTCTCATTCATGTAATGCATTAGACATCAACATGGGAGAAATAAGGGATTCTAAACAAAACATGATATCTTATTTCAAAAAAATAAAATATTTTTTCACATTCAAACCTAACCCCCCATCGTTACTTTTTATACTCACACAAGTATTGTTTTGTTAAATAGAAGTCCCTATGGAATCAATATCTTTGTATTAATGCGACATTATCGGTACACTTACCAAGAAGTCATCATTTTCACTGTGCTTGCGGTAGCTTCATCTTTCTTAGGGCAATGCCTCGTTCTTCATTGGGAGACGAAATAGGCGTTATAGTCCATGTTTAACTGTTGGCATGCCACGATGGGGTCAATATTAAGCATCTCATATGGTGAGATATAAAAAAGGTATGTGCTAGCCTTAAAATATTCAATTAGGGTGGATCTTACCTCAAAGGGAAGTTTGGATCCCATCTTTATCGACCGAGAAGGGTTATCACCGAGCTGGATAGGCTCAAACTCACCGTTTGGAACTTGCCTAAATTAATCTCCGCGTGCGTCCAGGTCGAACATATTGTTGTCCCCTGGACCTTCTTCTTCTTTTTCCGCCAATGTGAATTCCCTTAAGGATGAAATCTTTGATCCATTTTTCTTACTCCATGTTGGCGCTAATAGTGCCCGCTAAAATCAGAGGTAGATTGATGTTCGAAATTCTATTGATATTTTCATGATCTAGAGATCCTAACTCCAATCGATCTCTACTTTGCTAAATGATAGTATTTGTAGTTAGTAAAAGGAACTCTGATGACCGACAAATATTGGATGTTATTGCACCAATGATCTCCTCGATCAGTGATAATTGGTGGAGAAATGAATCATGGGATTGAACGGATCTCCTAGACATAAATAAATGAGTTACCGCTTCTATTCCCTCTGCTTCGGATAGAGATCTGATTTTGGATCGAAGATAATCTACTCGTAGAATTTAACAGGAATAAGAAATTAATCCTCAAAGGTGACGCCATTGTTCTGTTTTGGAACCAAAATTAGGTGTAAACAGGTGATGTGGAATCTTGAATCGATGATGCTGATCTCCGATACGTTGGAGCGGGGTGGACCTACAAGGTTACCATTCCAATGACCAAGCCATTCAATATTCAAGATAAGTGTAGTAAAAAGTGGAGATCAGAAAACTGTATCTTACATTTCACGTGAGGTGACTTTTATATCTTGGGTCATGTGGAGTGGATTTGCATTCATTTGTACCTGAGAAATTTGGGCCATTGGCTGGCCGAGAACAATAATATTTATGATATTTAGAAGAAATCTAAGATAGAAGAAATCCTTGAAAAACTAACACACACACACACACACACACATATATATATATATATATATATATATATATATATATATATATATATATATATATATATATATATATATATATATATAACAACATGTGGGTTTAGTGGCCTCTTAGGATGTTATATGCTTTCTTCTCCATCATGGAATGCTCGAGACGTTATTTTTCACTGTTGAATGAGGATTTGACCTCAATAGTTCATGCTTATAATCATACATCATTGTACATTGTTTCCCAAATGAACCATCCACAATATTAGCAAGCGACTTTGCGCCATACGCCATCATCATGTTTATTACATTTCATTTATGTCGAGTCTTCTCCATAGTATATGTCAACTTTAAGTTTGGATTATCTCTCACACTTGTGAGTATCTTATTGCTTACCATTGTGATTTAAGTAACCTAACCCTATACACCCTACTGCATGTATTGTTATTAATTATTTGTTGTCAATAATGATGTCTCTTTTTGCAGTAACTTTGCACAATAAGCCTCCAATGCACATCCTTCCTTAGAAATAGTTCTCATTCTCTTGTTGTCATTTTTCTTAAACTTCAAATTTCCACCAAAATGTATTGCATAAAGTCCTCATCCCCTCTTGAAATTCTTGTTTTGAACAAAAATATGTCCCAACTTTCCATTTGTAACCTTCAGTTTGTTTAGGAAGCTTCAAGGTTTGAAAATTGGGCTTGGAAATATTGTCTTCATCTTCATTGTCACATTCACTAGCTATTTCATCCCTGTTGTATCACTCATTGTCACTCAAACCTCTATAATTTAACTTTGTCTCACCATCACCATTCACATCATTATTTATATTCTATTGTCCTTTTATACTACCACTAAAAGAAAAATGTCAAATTGTGACACTTAGGATTCAACAATTTGTGGATAACATCTATAACTTGAATTTAACAACGATTGGTGTGATAGTGAAATCTCTTATATTATTTTAGATTGTTATAGTGGGCGGACATCATACAAGTGCACAATCTAAGTCATAAGTGCAATATATTTTTCTTCCTATTGGTACCTAAATCATCTTTGAAGAGTACCATCTCAATTTTGTCCATAGTATCTTAGAACCATAAGCTCTTTACAAATAGGTGCCCTAAGTCTTTAAAACTACCTAATAATTCAAAGTAAGACCTATAATTTGGGTCACAATTCTAAACACTCTCAATGTTATTGTAACCTAATTTCATAAGCTCCTTAAATCTCCCATGATGTGTTACACACTCAAACTTACTATCCATGCCCTAATTAAAATAAACAAAATAACGGAAACACAATTCTATAAAACACACAAATGCAAAATGATGAAATGAAACATTGTATTTTGTAAATTTTTTTTAAAAACACGGTGATGATTTTTGATGAATCTTCAATGATTTTTAAGGGGCACACGATAGAAGTGTTCACGTGTACTCATGAGTCTAGTAGGGTTTATGCTAAAACTTGTCGCTTGTGATTTTAATGATTGCCTTCTTCTTCTGAAACTATGGTCCGTGAATTTGTAAAAACATTCATATGAAAGAGAAATAATTTTATATCAGTCATAGTATTATCAAAATAAGATAAGGTTATCTACTATCAACCCTTCAAAATAATACTGCATGATTTACCAATTTGCCCTACCAAGTTTTTTCAATTTACAGTACCAATTGGGCAAATAAGTAATCAACAAATGTCCCCAAAAAATCTAAAGAAAACTCTATTGGCATGCCAAATGTCAATTATTCATTTGATGCCTTAAACAAAATACTTTCCCACCACCAAAACATAAACGCACGCATTTTCTCTCTC
The DNA here is from genome assembly GCF_024323335.1 of Lathyrus oleraceus. NCBI lineage: Eukaryota > Viridiplantae > Streptophyta > Magnoliopsida > Fabales > Fabaceae > Lathyrus > Lathyrus oleraceus. The sequence goes on from NC_066585.1 coordinate 498,326,051, forward strand.
ATTTGAATCTTTTACCTTTTCTCTTTCTTTCATATTCTCTCTTTTCCCCTTTTCCCCCTCAAACCCTAGCATCATCGCTGCCCCTTTCTCCACCATATCCATGACCACCACCACCTCCAATGGAAAACCAAAGCTATTTTCGTACTCCTCGTCTCACTACCTTCCTAATAGATTGGTTGGATTTTTATTTCGACCAACAACTATTTCTCCTATCCGACCGTCACAAATCCAAACGGAAACGCAGAAACTCATCACCATGCCAACCTTCGTCTCTAATTCTATAGTAACAACAAAAACCATAAAAGTATGTTCTGTTTTGTTTTGATTTTTTCCTTTTATGTATTTTATAATATGAACTATTACCTTTGGGCCATGTTTGGATACAGTAAAATGAACGAAGCAGAATGGAATGGAGCAGAGTGGAGCGGGGTGGAATGGAATAAAGATACCATTCCATTGTTTGGGTGTTTCATGGCGGAAAAGAGCAATTTTATCATTGTGTCCAAATTGGAGGGTACAAAAAGTGATGGAATGGGATGGAATGTATTCCATCCGGTTCTGCATCATTCCATCCATTTTTAATTAATCCAAACAACGAAATTTAAGTTTATTTCATTCCATCAATCCAAACATACCCTTGATGTTGCTTTTGAGTTAGATCTTAAAATATGTTGACAGAATCACAAAGGAGATGCTGGTATTTATTTTCCCTTTTACGATTTGCATTATTGTTTTGTTTACAATAGGGTCTGATATGCATTATTTTGTCTTATATCTTACGCAAGAATGTACTAGACAGTGAAGAGAAATTTAGGTCAGACTTGATGAACATTGCAAGGACTTCCATCACTTATTTTTATGGTTTTCATCTCTCATGAAAGTACATCCAAGATTTCTATTTGTTATATTTTGGTTCTAATTCTAAACCTCTTTATTGCTTTCAATTGTGCTACAATACACCATTATAGTGGTTTATAGTTATTAAAAGTTTAGCATTTTGGTTGTCAATCTTTTTATGTTTTTGCCTTGCCTTAGCTGTTAGCGCTCCTGGTTTTGACATGAGAGAAACTTCTCTTATTGCTTCCTCATAAGTTTGAGATTAATTATCTCTAAATTATTGAAGTAGGTTAAAATCGAAATCTACAAAAATGCAACTTACATTTGTGTAGATGTTTGACTGTCAAAGCATAATATGTATCACAACATTCTTGAAGCAAATTGTTTTGGCCAATTTATATCATTATTGAAAGTTCTCAATCTGACAATTGATAAGAAAATTATGTTGCTAAAATGTCTGACAAAATGTATTTTCATTAAACTATAGTCTGAATCAAATACCATTATCATCTTTGGTTTAATTAACTAAAGAAATAAAGAGTAGTTGAGTTGTTTTATCGAGATTTGGTTAACTCTTGAATAGCCAAGCTTGTGAGTACTTGTGATTAATTTTGTAAGTTCTCACAGGTGTGGATAAATAGATAGGAGTACACAAAAGTTGTGTCTGTTTCAATTTTGCAGAGGAGTTCACATAAATTGTATATTTGTTTCATTAGTTTATTTCATCGATGACTTCTGTTGCAGCCTCTGAGTAGATTGGTACTTTCTAAGGAGTACTTGATAATGCCTTGATGGATTTAGCATGGATGGAGTATTTGAGTTAACAGTGAAATCAAAATCAAATTAAAATAACTGAATTGAAGGGATAAGTGTGGACATTAAGTTTTTATTTTTTAGTGGTTAAAATTCAAATAAAAAATGATGATCATAAAATAGCCTTTTCTTGCATTTATGTGATCTAAATGTTCTTAATACTCTTGCATTTATGTGATTTGGATTTTCATAATAATAATTTTTAATACTTTTGATTATCTTGTCTCTCAATTCAAACCTGCAATTTAGTGAATCCAATTGATATATGTAGACTTTTTAACCTTTTTTTCATCAATTTTGATGTGTGCACTGCAGAGTAGCAGATGTAGTATTTGTGTTCACGAGTATACTATTTCCTAACCATACGAATTTTCTTCTCTTAGTTAAATTTGTCACCATATGGTTCCAATGAATGATGAAAAGTTTGAATTATGTAGGTATGCGACATATTATGGCATGCTTAATTTTTGTATAACAAACAATGGGCACGACTGGAGAGAAGGATCAAAATAATACAAAGTCAGTGAGGATTGTCTTGCAACTGTAGATCAAAAGCAACAATTATGGTTAATCTTCCCAACATATTTCCCCATTGGTTAATCTTCTTACTTTTGGTATGCCATGGAATGCTCATTTGAAAAGTCCACGGGAAGAGGAAGTTAGCAAGGGCTTTGGCATAGGTAAAAAAGAGACATTGCATTTAATGGTCATGTCCATACCTATGAAAGAGTGTGCCTCGTTTATCAGGTATAATACTATTGTCACATTTAATTGAAACTAAGTTACATAATACTTCATTATTATAATTGTTTTCTTCATTTCTAATTAACCAAATGTGTATGACGCAGAACCAGTATGTGAATAAGGAAAAATATCTTTGTCAAACATAGTAGAAGGAAGTATTTATGATATGTTGGCCAAACATATTTGTTTTCTTTGAAATGAATTGGATAATGACTGGAAAAATTGAAGATGAATGTGATTTCCAAAATATTAGATCATCCATCAACACTCTCGATTATGTTGGAGAATGTGGAGTTCCTACAAAAACCATGTACTATTTTCCTTCTGAGAGAATAGCCAAATTCTGGTAAGTTATGTTTAACTAAATGCACTATGATATGTTAAGCTGCTTTAGTAAATAAATTTTTCTTCTCTCAGGTATACAACGTATTATGAAATGTTTAGTTTATGCATAACAAACAACATACATGATTGGAGAGAAAATCAAGACAATACAAATTCCTTAAGAATTGTCTTGCAATGGTAGATTGAAAACAAAAACCATGGTTAATCTTCACAGCACATTGCCCCCTTGGTTAATCTTCTAAATCTTGTATATCATAGAAGGCTCATTTGAAGAACCCATGGGAAGGGAAATTTTACAAGGTCTTTGGCATAAATACAAAGTAGACATTGCATTTTATAGTCATGTCCATAACTATGAAAGAGTATGCACCATTATCATGTATAATACTGTTGTCATATTCATGTTGGACCTGAAACCTAAAGAGGCATATATGCTTGCCCTCAAATAGAAGTGCAACAACTACAACCGCGAGATCAGTTGCTTTATGCACAAAATGAAAAAGTGAAGGTAGGATTCTGATCCAATTTACCACATAAGAATTTAAATTGTTTATGTTCATCAAATAATTTGGTTCATAGTTGAAGTGTTCAAGGATTTCAGATTTAATACTTAGATTATAGACCAAATTTTCTCAATGAGTTTTGTTGTGCACAAAAGTGAATTAAAATTGGTTTCTTCGTTATTTGAAACCTAAATAGTATTTGGTTTATCTCATAATGTTGCAGTTTTGTGATTAAACTGGTATCTATTGTTTAATTGAAATTAAACGTTAGAGTTTTGTCTATTGAGTTTTTGGCTGTTCTTTTTGTTAATATTTTTGTATGACAGGTAAATCAATCACTTCTAGATCTTGGGCATTTGATTTTCTTGAATGTTGAAAATTATGGCAGATGCTTCCAGGTCTTTATCATACGTTTATGATGACAAAATTTATGAGATATTGGATCGAACTCTAGTATGGTCAAATGGTAGCTTATGAGTTCAACAATTCGACATGACCTTAGCATGTCGAAAGTCTGTTCACATGCTGCAGCCGAAATATGCTAGGATTGTTAGCATATTGAATTGGGCCTGTTTGTTATGCCCAAATGTTTAAGTTAGCTTGTTCTCTAAGTTAGTTTGTGTAACGGGCCTGTGTGTAAAACTCCATTAGGTTAGTGTGTTAGTTTTTGTTAGGTCTGTTATATAGTGATTGGCTGCATTTTGGAAAAATAAGTATTATTGTCAGATGTTGAACAAGATGTCTTGACATGTTGGTTCAACATTAGAGTGTGACCTATTTTAGTATCTTGTGAGATTTGTTTCCTTTTATGGTATATCTAAAGATACTCTAAATATTTAGTTCACGAAATATGTAGAGTGTTTTATAAAATGCAAAAGATTATTTTGCCTTGACTTGTTTACGAAGTAAATATGTCAAAACATTTTAGGAAACATCTATCTGATTGAAATCAAATCTGCAGAAGATTGTGCAGATTCCTTGGATCTACTGTGAATCAAGTCTGAAGCCCGTGTCTTTCCACTTCTATGTATATATCATTTCTAAACCTAAGATTGCATCGAAGTAGTGGTGAATATAGTCTAAATTAGGGTTTCGTGTCTTTGTATTGTATGAGCCATTCCAGTATCTCCTCGATACTTGAATTAGACCTGGTTTATTGAGTTGTAACTGTCAATCCCTCATAAGCTTTTAAGCAAAGGTGGATTGTATTTTTCTGTTATAAGTTGTTATATGGTTGAAGGGAAGTGAGATGAGTCTCATATCTAGAAGAGTCTTAGATAGAAACATCCATGGGTAGAGATTAGGTGAGAAGTTTATAAAACTCGAGGTTGTTAAGAACTTCAAACTGATTTTGTGATAGTGGATTTCCTTCCTGGATTGGTAGCCCCCAGATATAGGTGACGTTGCACCGAACTAGGTTAATAACTACTTGTGTTATTTCCTATCGTGCTGTTATTTAAATCCTAACATTATTTGTGGTGTGATAATATGATGACCCTGGTGTCGTGACATCATGTACAACATCTAGGATCTGCTTAACAAAATATCAATTGGTATTAGAGAAGGCATCCTACTTTGTTTTTGGGTAAGATCCGGGGAAGATACTTTCCGGTACCATGTACAAAGAAGAAGGATTTATTAACAGACCCCTCATCTTAAATGTCTCCAACTATGACTATTGGAAGGCAAGGATGATGGCATTCCTAAAATCTATGGAGAGCAAGACATGGAAAGCTGTCATCAAGGGCTGGAAACATCCTGTCGTGAATGATAAAGATGGGAAGGTTACTATTGATCTGAAGCCTGAAAAGGACTAGTCTAAGGAAAAAGATGAACTGGCTCTTGGAAACTCCAAAGCTTTGAATGTTATATTCAATGGTGTTGACAAAAACATATTCAAGTTGATAAACACATGTACTATAGCTAAATATGCATGGGAGATCCTCAGAACTACTCATGAAGGCACATCTAAAGTGAAGATGTTTAGACTTCAGCTTCTCACTACCAGATTTGAGAATCTAAATATGAAAGATGGTGAGAATATTCATGAGTTTCACATGAGTATTCTTGAAATAGATAATTCATCTAGTGCCTTGGGAGAAAAGATGTCAGAAGAAAAACTGGTTAAAAAATTCTCAGGTCCCTACCTAAGAAATTTGACATGAAGGTCACAACCATTGAGGAAGCTCAAGCCATCAACACCATGAGAGTAGATGAACTTATTGGGTCTCTCCAAACCTTTGAATTGAGTATTAGTTACATATCTGAAGAGAAAAACAAGAGCATAACTTTTGTATCCAACATTGAAGATGAAGAAGACCAATGTGACTTGGATACTGATGAAGGAATGACTAATGTTATTGTACTACTTGGAACTTAATTCAACAAGGTGCTAAAGAGAATCGATAGGAAGTCAAGACCAAATGTCAAGAACATTCCATCTGACATCAGGAATAATAATGACTTTCAGAAAGGAACAAGAACTAAAGAGAGATCCAATCAAGGTAAAGGCATTCAGTGTCATGGGTGTGAAGGATTTGGACACATTAGAGCAAAATGTCTTACCTATCTCAAGAAACAAAAAAAAATGTTGTTTGTCTCTTGGTCTCATGATGATAACTCTGAAAGTGAACCTGAGGATGAAACGGTTAAACATGTAACTACTTTAATTGGAAGATATGAATCTGATGAAGATTCATGTAATGAAGAATTATCCTATGAGAAACTGGATGCCTCCTACAGAGAACTGTGCATCAGAAGTGAAGAAATGTGTCAGTTGGGAGAAAAATAGAAGAATATTATATCTCAATTACAGGTTGAAAAAGAAAGATATCAACCTACCATCTCTGATCTTCAAGATGAGGTGATATTATTCACTTCCAAACTTGATAATATGACAAAGGCTATAAGAATGTTGAACAAGGGATCTAATGTATTAGATGAAGTTTTGCAAATTGGAAAAGTGGTTGGAGATCTGGGGGTGTCATACCCTAAAATTTGCCCGTTAATATTACAAGGCATTTCTAAGGCACTCCAACTTATTTTTCAAGGCGTTGATCTTAAAAGAACAAAGACCCATCACACATATGGCCAAATCCAGAAAATGGCCTAAACTGGCTTGCTCGCTAGGCGAGCTACTCCTTCGCCTAGCGAACCCTTCGCTACGCCATTCGCCTAGCGAAGCTTGCGAATACCAGAAAATTCTGGGCTTCATTCTGAGCCCATTAGGTCATAAAAAGAGCATTATAAATACCACAACTTCAGTCAGAAAAAGGAGAACGAAAAGGGAACGAAAACAGGAGATAGAAAGAAGGCACAGCAATCCCTGGAGGCTAACCCAAAGAATTCAGAGCAACCCTAAAGGAAACCCTAAGGGAAACTCATCTGCACCAAGGTTACCTCCGCCCAACTCAATCCGACTTGCCAATTCAAGGTTGCAATTCAATTGCAAACAGGTTTGCATTACTATTACCGCTTTATGTTCTTAATATGCATGTGGCATCATGATTGAATTTATAAAAATATCTTAAGTTTTGCGTGTGAATTTAAGTATCATGAATATCTTGAATGTTTAACCATGTAATCTCTGTAATGGATGCCATAGGGTGTGAAGCTTGCTGAAATTATACTGTTATCAAAACCAGAACCCGCAGCCGCTCGCTAGCCCATCGCTAAGCGAGCATGTAGCGAGTATTCGCTAAGCCTTCGCTAGGCGAGGCAGGAGCGAACGTGACAGTCGCTGACTTTTCTGTTCTGATTTTTGCTCATCTGACCCGTTTTATCATAGCCATGCATCGTTTACCTGACCCTATTACTGTTGTGATTTCTTTTGTGGTGTAATTCTCGATTGCATCCTGATTTGGTATTCTGACCTGTTTGCTGAATTTTTTAAGGGTTCATATACTCCCGGAAAAGGGTAGCTTGCTAGGTATTCCACTTTATTTGTGGGATACCCTTGTGGAGATTCATCCTAATTACTTAATCGATTTTAATGTGGAGATTCATCCTAATTATTTAATTGATTATAATATGGACCTAATTACCTAATTGATTACAACTACCTAATTGATTGCAAAATATTGTCTTTGAATATGTGATCTTGGACCTCTCTTTGTTGCCTTACGATATTACGGTATTACGGTCATGTCCCGCGAATGTGGGGATACACTTAGCAAAGACCCTTCGATTAAATCATCATGTCCCTATAAAATAAATCATAGTCCCTCGGATGTTGCCTTCGAATATATGATTTTGTCCCTCGATGACCCTTCGTTGTAGCCTACGGTTAAATGATGATCGTCCCTTCGAATGCTAAGGTATCCTTACAAATGTTGCCTTTAATGACCAATCGATGACCCTACGATGACCCTTTTACATCCAAGGGATAAAACTACTTACTTCTCAATAGTAAGGACAGTTTTACCCTCATAAGGATAGGAAACGCCCATAAAGACCTCGGGTAGGCATAACTCTCAATTGCTGGCTCACAACCTAAAATATTTTTCATACTTCACACTTTGCAATCACTAGAAAATCACCACTTGGTATACATCCGTACTAGAACCATTGCCAAGTTATATTTTTCTAAACCGCTTTCAAAATTAAACGAGATAAATACTTTGTATACATTCGTACAAGAATCATTACAAAGTTAAACTCTCTTTTCAAAACATTTTTTAAGCAATTCACAACCACTTTTTCAGACAAACATAAGTGATCAAGCAATTAAGAGCCCATGGATAACCATGGATACAAAGGGTGCTAACACCTTCCCTTTGTATAATGTACCTCCCGAACCCAAAATCTAATTAAGGTTTTTCCTGTTCTTTTCCACCTTTCCTTATTGGATAAAATAAAAGTCGGTGGCGACTCTTGCTATCCGCGACATTTGCTTTCCAAAGCAAAACACATAAAGTCAGTTCACCGTATGACAGAACTGGCGACTCTGCTGGGGAATTAAAAAGAGAGGTTATCTTAAAAAACAAGATCACTTATTCAAATTGTCTGATTTACTTTTAAGGGATTGCTTGGGTATTTTATGCTTGAGTGAAAGATCCTACACCCGGATCTAGTGTACCTTAGGTAAGTAGCAATAGATCATCGCGACTATCCGGCGTATACTGGAATGGTCAAAATGATGGCTACGGTTAATGTGACACTTTGGATATCCTGATGTTCCTCATGTTTACTTGAGGAAAAATTTGGCTTCCGCGTGGTGTCATCAAAGCATTAACCAGACCTTTAGAACCCTAATTGACTCATCCTAGCCATTAGAAAGTAGTGAGATAACTCACTTCGGTTCCGACTGGGGTTGGTTGAGACTCGATACTACACTCTTTGAGATTGGACTTTAGGGAAGCTTCGGTCAACCACTTGGTGTTGCACTGAGGTGGACTTAAAGGAAGGTCAATGATTTGAGATCCTTCTAGAACCCGGTTACTATTCTAGGACAGGTTGAACCAACCAAACTTCAGTGGGGAGGGTACTTACCTATGGAACGCATGCAAGCCTTAAAACCTAAGAATGATTGTTGTGTGACTTGTTTGTGCTTGTTACTTATTTAACATCATAACATCATAACATCATAACATCATGGCATTGTACTAACCATTTCAAGGACTTAGGGATTTAACGTTGCTCTATTTTGTAAGGCTATGACTCCCAAAAAGACCATCCGGATCAATTTGGTAGCCGTCTCTCCTCAACTCAAGGATTTAGTGTCAGAACTTCCCGATCAGGCTCAGTTCCTCAAGAAACATGGTTCTCTCCTCAATTTGGTTACCACTGGTTTCAAAGAAGATATGATGAGAGTCCTATTCCAGCTCTTCGATCCTAAACATCATTGCTTCACATTCCCAGATTATCAGTTGGTACCCACATTAGAAGAATTTTCCAGGCTGCTTGGGATACCTATTCTTGATCAAACACCTTTCAGTGGTTTAGAAAAGATTCCGAAGTCTGAAGAAGTTGCCGCAGCTTTACACATGACAAAATCAGACATTGAAACCAATTGGGTAACAAGAAGTGGAATTAAGGGTTTACTTGCCAAATTGCTGATAAATAAGGCCGGAGAATTCCTAAAAGTTATGAATATCCATGCTTTCGAAGATGTTTTAGCATTACTAATCTATGGTTTGGTGTTATTTCCTAACCCAGACCAATTCATAGATATGAATGCTATTAAGATATTTCTCACTCATAACCCTGTGCCTACCTTGCTTGGAGACATTTTGCATTCCCTTCACACTCGCACTATGAAGAGGCAAGGGACTCTCATGTGTTGCATACCTTTATTATCTAGGTGGTTTATTTCGCACCTTCCTCAATCAGTCTTGAAGAATGAGCAGAATTTGAAATGGTCTCAAAGGATAATGTCGCTCTCCCATTCAGACATCCGTTGGTGTCCTCATCTCGAAGAAAATGTTATCCTCATCGACCGTTGTGGAGAATTCTCTAATGTACCACTCATGGGGATAAGAGGAGGTATTACTTATAATCCTGCTTTAGCCCTACGTCAGTTTGGTTGTGCTCGAAGAGATGGTCCACATGAAATGATTATCCAAGGCACGGTGTTTGACTATGACAACGATTCCCAAGGTCTCCGTCAAAGGTTTGTACGAGCTTGGGGCATGGTGAAAAGAAGCACTTTAGGACAGAAAAACTCTATTCCTATGGAACCTTATCTCAGATGGGTACGCGCAAGAGCTCGTGAACATGGCATGCCATATCTTGCAGTCGGACCGCTGATTGTTGAACCAGAAGTTGAAGGAGGTACTTCTCAGATCATTCCTTATCCAGATATGCCTACCGAGGTTGAAGAGTTGAAGAGATCCTGGATCCAGTTGAGGGAGGAAAGGGATACTTTTGAAGCTCAGTTCTGTGCTGAAAGGAAGAAAGTATTAGAGCTCACCGGCCAGCTTAATGAGGAACGAAGACTCAACGCATATCTTCGCCCGAAAAGAAGCCGCCCCTGGGAGACTTGAGTTTTTATTGTATTTTATTATTTATTGTAATGAACATTGATTAAAAACTATTAATAAAAGTCCTTTCTGGGTGGTTCACGCAAAGTTAAATTCCAAAAGTCCTTGAAAACATTTCATACATTGCATAGCATGACATAACATTGCATAACAGGTATTCTAAAGGATCTATGTTCTCACGGTCTTCCTATTGCAAACAGAAAAATGGCCCTCGAACAAACTGTCAAAGATCTCCAAGCTCAGAATGCTCAATTCCAGGAGATGATGCTGAGCTTATCCAAGGGGCAGGAAGAACTGAAGGCTCTCTTGCTCGAGAAGAAGAAAGACAAGAAACCTGTGAGTTACATTAACCCGGGAAGAAGGCTTAAAGGACAGGCTGCAGGAGTCAAGATTAGACTTCCGAAGGATCAAGAAGAGGAGACAGAAAATGATTCGGAAGATGAGAATGCTGATCCTCTCAACCAGGAGGACGACGATGAAGATTATGAAGATGAACAGTACTCTCCAAAAGAGGATAAGTATAAGTTGTTGGAAGAACGCATGCTAGCTATGGAGGGCCAGAAGGCGCCCGGTCTGGATTTCGAAAGCTTGGGACTGGTCTCTGATATGGTCATTCCTCGCAAATTCAAGATCCCCACTTTCACTAAGTATGATGGTGCGTCTTGTCCTCAGATGCATCTGAGAGCTTATGTGAGAAAGATTCAGCCGTATACCACTGATAGGAAACTATGGATCCATTTCTTCCAGGAGAGCCTGTCTGGCACACAGTTGGAGTGGTATTATCAGCTCGAGAGCTCTAACATCCGCACCTGGACTGATTTAGCGACAGCTTTCTACAAGCACTACCAGTACAATTCTGAATTGGCGCCTACTCGGCTACAGTTGCAGAATATGACTATGGGCTCTAAAGAAAGCTTCAAAGAATATGCTCAAAAATGGAGAGATTTGGCTGGCAGAGTCAAACCCCCTATGACTGATCGAGAATTAGTGGACATGTTCATGAGTACACTGACTGGTCCATTCTACAGCCATCTACTGGGAAGTTCTTCATCAGGTTTCACTGACCTTATATTGACGGGTGAACGTGTTGAAAGCGGTATTCGAAGTGGAAAGATACAGGCAGCTACCTCCGCAAGCACCAGAAAGCCCCATCAGGGAAAGAATGAGTCAAATGCTGTGTATGGTGAAAGGGGTCATAACAAGAAAAGTCGTGACCATACCGTCGGAGCAGTTACAATTGCAGCCCCGCCAGCTCAAAACTTCCAGCACAGACAAGACAGGCCAAGAAGGCAGTTTACCAAGATCAATATGACTTTAGCACAAGCACTGCAGGGTATGCTAAAGGCAAATTTAATTACCCTCAGAGGCCCTCCCGCAAATCTCAACACTACTTCGCCTCGTTATAATCCCAATGCCAGGTGTGCATATCACTCCGATAGCCCCGGGCATGATACAAACGATTGCTGGTTGTTGAAGAATAAGATTCAGGATATGATCGATGCTGGGGAAATTGAATTTGATCCTCCGGAGACTCCTAATGTCATCACTGCTCCTATGCCTAACCATGACAAGACTGTTAATTCTGTGGATGACAATTCTCACATTGCTAATGTAGCCGACTTAGTGTCTCCTCTCCTGACCATCAAGAAGAATTTATTGCAAGCTGGTTTATTTCCAGGTTGTGCTGAAAGTTGCGATCTTTGTGTACTCCGACCCAATGGTTGCCTGAAATTGAGGAATGGTATTCAACGGCTGATGGATGATCGTACAATTCTCTTTGAAAGGATTCCTAAGGTGGAAAACGCTGTTGAAGAAATATCTGTGATTGCTAGGTCCAAAGTTCCAGTGAAGATTACCGCCACTAGAGCACCTGTGAAGATTACTGCTGAGCCCAAGGTAGCTCCCCTAATCATTACTGCACCTGGCCCAGTACCGTATTCCTCAAGCAAAGCCATTCCGTGGAATTATGGAGGTGATGTTTACATCCATGGCGTGAAGCAAGTTGGTAATTCTGCTAATCCTAATGACATTGTTGGGACTAGTAAAGTTACTCGAAGTGAAAGGATCTTCTCTCCAGAAATCTCACCTCCCGCCCCTGAAATTCGAGGAAAGAAACCAGCGATCAACCCTGCTCAGTCGAAGACACCGGTCGAAGTTACTACCGAAGATGTTGCCAAGCAGGAAGTGGAGGAAATGTTGAAAATCATCCGTAAGAGTGATTTTGATGTGGTAGAACAGCTGGGGCATACTCCGTCTAAGATCTCGATGTTATCCTTGTTATTATCTTCTGAATCTCATGCCAAAGCGTTGATAAAATTCTTGAAGACTGCTCATGTACCTCAGGAGACCTCCGTCGATCAGTTCGAAAATTATGTTGCCAATCTGACTGTTGACAATGGCCTAGGCTTTTCCGATGCCGACCTGACACCAGCAGGAAAGAATCACAATAGAGCGCTGCATATCTCCATCGAGTGTGAGGGGATCACCTTATCTCACATATTGATCGACAATGGCTCTTCTTTGAATGTGCTGCCGACAGCTGTGCTCGATAAACTTGATTGTAAGAGCATCGAATTGAAACCTAGTGATACTGTGGTACGTGCGTATGACGGTGCGAAAAGTGTTGTCCATGGTGAAGTGGTTCTCCCTATCAAGATAGGACCTCAAGTCTTCAACACTACCTTTCACGTGATGAACATCCGTCCTGCCTATTCCTGCTTGCTGGGACGCCCTTGGATTCATGGGGCAAGTGTCGTAGCTTCATCTCTCCATCAAAAGCTGAAGTATCCAATAGAGGGTAAGATTGTCACTGTGTGCGGAGAAGAAGAGTATATTGTTAGTAGTGTGCAGGCCTTCAGATACGTCGAGATGGATGGCGAATTCTTTGAGACTCCCTCTCAGTCATTTGAAATGGTTCATCCGACCAGTCCTGTCCTTAAGCCAACTTCCCTTGTGCCCGAGGTTATTCATGCCCCTCCTGCTATAATTTCTCTGAAAGATGCTCAAGCCGTGGTTGAAAACGTTGGTCGTACTGGTTGGGGTCAACTGATCAACGTATCGTACAAATCTGACAAGTCTGGTCTGGGGTTTAACCCTGAAAAGATGGCCAAAGATCAAATTAATGTTGTAGAAGATGCTGATAGTGATTGTGACTTGGATAGCTGGATTTTCCCAACGATTACTGACGGACTCAATAATTGGAAGGCTGAAGACACTATCCCGATCTCCTTTAGTCAGGAGTAATTGTTATTGCCTATTTTAATGTTGCAATTTTTTTTTTATAAATTGAACTCCTTAAAAGCATTGTGTCTATGCCCGGGACACAATAGCTAATTTGTTAAGGGCTTTGTCATTTTCATATGCATATTCATATTCAATAAATCAATGGACCTTTTTGCATTCAAATATTGCACTCTTTATCTTTCCTGTCATCTTTCGAACAAGCTATGTTTTCTTACACACACTCACGTAACGAATTGCAGATCCACACCCGCTCTGGATCCTGTTGGTAATAGTTCTGCTACTGTTAATTATGACTTCGAAAATCCGATCTACCAAACCGAAGATGGAAGTGAGGAAGATTGTGAAGTTCCTGAAGAGCTTGCCAGACTGGTACTGCAAGAAGAGAAGACTATACAGCCGCATGAAGAGTCAATCGAAATTGTGAATCTGGGTACTGAAGTGGACAAGAAAGAAGTCAAAATAGGAGCAGGCTTGGGAAACAGTGTCAAGGAAAGATTGATTCAGATGTTACATGACTATATTGAGATTTTTGCTTGGTCGTACGAAGACATGCCAGGACTGGATACTGATATAGTAGTGCATCGTTTGCCAATGAAGGAAGATTGTCGTCCTGTTAAGCAAAAGGTTCGCCGCATGCGTCCTGAAATGTCTGAGAAAATCAAAGCCGAGGTTATGAAACAATTTGATGCAGGTTTTCTGGCTGTTACTTCTTATCCTCAATGGGTTGCTAATGTGGTACCAGTGCCAAAGAAGGATGGTAAGGTGCGAATGTGTGTAGATTACAGAGATTTGAATAAAGCGAGTCCCAAAGATGACTTTCCACTTCCGCACATCGATGTTCTGGTAGATAACACCGCTCAACATAAGGTGTTCTCATTCATGGATGGATTCTCGGGTTATAATCAGATTAAGATGGTACCTGAAGACATGGAGAAAACCACATTCGTGACGCAATAGGGCACTTTCTGTTACAAAGTAATGCCATTCGGTTTAAAGAACGCCGGGGCAACGTACCAGCGTGCTATGGTGGTTTTGTTCCATGATATGATTCATCATGAAATAGAAGTATATGTGGATGACATGATAGCCAGATCTCATACTGAAGAAGAACATCTTGACCATTTGTACAAATTGTTTGAGAGGTTGAAGAAATACAAGCTGAGATTGAACCCGAACAAATGCACCTTTGGAGTAAGATCCGGTAAACTCTTGGGATTTATTGTCAGCGGTAAAGGAATTGAGGTTGACCCGGCTAAGGTGAGAGCTATTCAAGAAATGCCAGTTCCCCGTACAGATAAAGAAGTCAGAGGTTTCTTGGGACGTCTGAATTACATTGCCCGGTTTATCTCCCATTTGACCGCTACCTGCAAACCCATCTTCAAGTTACTGAGGAAAAATCAAGAGATGATATGGAATGATGAATGTCAAGAAGCTTTTGACAAAATCAAGAAGTACCTCCAAGAACCTCCAATTCTGATGCCACCACTTGAAGGAAGACCTCTAATTATGTATTTGACCGTGTTAGAAAATTCAATGGGGTGTGTGTTGGGGAAACATGACGAGTCTGGTCAAAAAGAGCATGCCATATACTACCTTAGCAAAAAGTTTACCGACTGTGAAACAAGATACTCACTGCTCGAGAGAACTTGTTGTGCTCTGGCCTGGGCTGCTCGCCGACTAAGACAGTATATGTTGAATCATACCACTTTGTTGATTTCTAAGATGGATCCCATCAAATACATATTTGAGAAACCTGCCCTCTCCGGAAGAATAGCAAGATGGCAGGTGATTTTAACAGAGTATGATATCGAGTACACTACTTAGAAAGCAATCAAAGGGAGCGTGCTAGCTGATCATCTGGCTCATCAAGCAGTGGATGATTACCAATCTATGAATTTTGAGTTCCCAGATGAGGATGTCATGCTTGTTGCTGATTATGAAGAACCTGGGCCGAATGAAGGACCCGAAAGGGAATCCCGATGGACTATGGTTTTTGACGGATCTTCTAATGCGTTGGGCAACGGTGTGGGCGTTGTAATTATTTCCCCCAAGGGTTGCCATACGCCCTTCACCGCTAGACTATGTTTTGATTGTACCAATAATATGGCCGAGTACGAAGCATGTATTTTGGGACTCAGAGCTGCTATAGACCTGAGAATCAAGTTTTTGAGTGTGTATGGAGACTCAGCTTTGGTAATCAGTCAGATCAAAGGAGCATGGGACACTAAACATCCGAATCTCATCCCTTATCGAGAACGGGTGTTGACATTAATCCCATATTTTAAAGAGATTACATTCGAACATATTCCACGAGAGGAGAATCAGTTGGCAGACGCATTGGCTACCATGTCATCTATGTTCAGAGTCAGATGGGACAATGAAGCTCCCACGATCACCATTGAGCGATTAGATGAACCAGCATATTGTTATGAACTTAATGCTGATGAAGTAGAAGAGAAACCTTGGTTCCATGAAGTGAAAAGATATTTAGAAACTCAGGAATACCCTGAAGGGGCATCCATCAATGACAGAAAATTTCTGAGGAAGTTTTCCGCTAAATTCTTTTTGAGTAATGGAATATTATACAAACGTAATCATGATTCGACTTTGCTTCGCTGTGTGGATAAAAAAGAAGCAGAAAAGATTATGGAAGACATGCATGACGGTATTTTTGGGACTCACTCTAGTGGACATACAATGGCCAAGAAGATTATGAGATCAGGGTATTATTGGTCTACCATGGAAGCTGATTGCCACCATCACTCCAGAACTTGTCACAAGTGCCAGATCTATGCGGATAAAGTACATGTGCCTCCTGCTCCATTGAACGTGTTGACAGCCCCTTGGCCCTTTGCAATGTGGGGCATTGATATGATCGGAGAGATTAAACCTACTGCCTCTAATGGACATCGTTTCATCCTTGTTGCTATTGATTACTTTACAAAGTGGGTAGAGGCAGCCTCATTTGCTTCTGTCACCAAGAATGTGGTGGCACGGTTCATCAAGAATAGTCTTATTTGTCGATATGGCGTCCCTGAAAGAGTTATCACTGATAATGGTACCAATTTGAACAACAAGCTGATTACTGAACTCTGCACACAGTTCAAAATAAAACACCATAACTCTTCTCTGTATCGGCCAAAGATGAACGGCGCCGTGGTGGCTGCTAATAAGAATATTAAGAAGATTATACAAAAGATGACAGTGACGTACAAAGACTGGCATGAAATGTTACCATTTGCTCTTCATGGTTATCGCACTTCAGTACGAACTTCGACAGGGGCAACTCCCTTCTCTTTAGTCTACGGAATGGAAGCCGTCTTACCTGTGGAAGTTCAGATTCCCTCGCTAAGAATCATGAAGAGGCAGGTTTAGACGAGGATGAATGGATTCAGACTCGACTTGATCAGATAAATTTGATTGATGAAAAGAGACTTGCGGCTGTTTGTCATGGGCAGATATATCAGAAGCGCATGACCCAGGCATTTAACAAAAAGGTCAAGAGACAGGTGTATCAAATTGGCGACTTGGTAATAAAGCGTATCATTCTACCACAAGGTGATCCTAGAGGCAAATGGACTCCCACATACGAAGGGCCATTTGTAGTTAAGAAGGTATTCTCTGGTGGAGCCATGATACTTGCTACGATGGATGGCAAAGACTTCCCACATCCCGTGAATGCAGACATAGTTAAAAAATACTACGCATAAAAGAGACCCGCTAGGTCGACGTATCTAGGCAAAAGTAAGGGCATCCCGGCGAACCAAAAGAGTTCGAGCAAAAATTAGAGATAAACATATAAAAATGTACACCCGGCAAGTCGAAAACCTGAAAAGGCGGCTTGGGCAAAAAAGGGTATCCTGGTGGACTGAAAACCTGAAAAGGCGGTCCAGGCAAAAATTAGGGATTAAAAGCGTATGACTATGTCCCGTTCTCAGACAGCTTCATCCAAGTCAAAGGGACTGAACAAGCCAATCACTTCTATCCGACAGTAGGAGATGAGACGCTTGAAGACATAATGACAGTGGCAGGATTAAAACCAATAGGACTTTTTCTTCATAGCTTTTCTTTGTTGTCTCGACGATTTCCTCTTGCTAGGATTTCTGTCTCCTTGTACACAAATTGCCTGTTTATAGGCCCTCTTTCAAAATCAATATAATTTTATTTCCAAAAAGATGATTTTGTTTTACTTTTTCTGTTTTGTTTGCGTAAACGTCCATTGATTTAATTTGAATTAATATATGCATTTGAATATGATCGATGTTTATCAAAATACATGCATAAAACGGAAATAGCAATTACTAAGAGACTTCAGGATCGAGGAGAAGGTCTAACCATGCTTTCCAACGAATCCGGTTGCTAATTCTATTCCCCAGCATAAACCAGTTACTCCCCAGAAGGAATTGGCATCGCTGGACAGACGAATCATCTCTTCCATCCCCCAGCCAGGCTTCTGGTGGATATTTCTACCATTAGACATAAATCAAATACCCCCAGCTGAGAAAGGGTCATCAACACAAACATCTCCGACCGGAATCTCGGGATTTATTTTCCCCTGGCAGAACTTCCCGGACGCATAATTCATTCATTACATCATTTCACAGCATACGCATGCATACAATGTTCGCATTTACTTTCGAAAGCATAAAACATCTCATGCATCATGACATAGCATGAAGCTAACTTTATTTTTCAGGTTAATTATCCTCCTGATACAGTCAAAACAAAGGTCCATTCAGACGGACATCTTTATCGATTACATTCAAGATTCAACTACATCTCTCAGATATAGTCTATATGAACATTCATTCTGACAAGCACTCTGATATCCTCCCGATGGTGGCACCTTTCAGCCCACCCCAGATATTCATTGCAAATACAACATATACTATCAGATATAGCCTAACGTACGGCTCATTCTGCAACTCCAATACGGTCTAGCGTACGACCCATTTGGACCTTCAAATCCTCATATACTTCCTAGCGCACGGTACATTCCGGGGTGTAGTCTAGCGTATGACTACTTTCTTCTTCAGATACAGCCTAACGTACGGCTCATTCTGCAACTCCAATACGGTCTAACGTACGACCCATTTGGACCTTCAAATCCTCAGATACTGCCTAGCGTACGGTACATTCCGGGGTGTAGTCTAGCGTACGACTACTTTCTTCTTCAGATACAGCCTAACGTATGGCTCATTCTGCAACTCCAATACGGTCTAGCGTACGACCCATTTGGACCTTCAAATCCTCAGATACTGCCTAGCGTACGGTACATTCCGGGGTGTAGTCTAGCGTACGACTACTTTCTTCTTCAGATACAGCCTAACGTACGGCTCATTCTGCAACTCCAATACGGTCTAGCGTACGACCCATTTGGACCTTCAAATCCTCAGATACTGCCTAGCGCACGGTACATTCCGGGGTGTAGTCTAGCGTACAACTACTTTCTTCTTCAGATACAGCCTAACGTACGGCTCATTCTGCAACTCCAATACGGTCTAGCGTACGACCCATTTGGACCTTCAAATCCTCAGATACTGCCTAGCGCACGGTACATTCCGGGGTGTAGTCTAGCGTACGACTACTTTCTTCTTCAGATACAGCCTAACGTACGGCTCATTCTGCAACTCCAATACGGTCTAACGTACGACCCATTTGGATCTTCAAACCCTCAGATACGATCTAGCGTACGATCCATTCTGATTCTACCTTCGTCAGATACAACCTAACGTACGGCTCATTCTGCAACTCAGATACGATCTAGCGTACGATCCATTCTGATCTTTCATCCCCAGCGAAGTCACCCGCCTAATGGATAACTCATTCTGCTACTCAGATACGATCTAGCATATGGTCCATTCTGACCCTTTATCCCCAGCAGCGTATGATCCATTCTGATCTTTCATCATCAAACTTCCTGGATGGCATCTTTAAGCCCATCTCCATCAAGACTAACCTTTGATTAACAAGTGCAAATTTTTGGGGCATTCTAGTGTTCAATAATCTTCCACCTCCAGACCACGAATGGCATACACACCATTCTAACTCTCTCGGTTCAAGAATATTGAACAGGGGCAGCTGTCATACCCCAAAATTTGCCCGTTAATATTACAAGGCATTTCTAAGGCACTCCAACTTATTTTTCAAGGCGTTGATCTTAAAAGAACAAAGACCCAACACACAGATGGCCAAATCCAGAAAATGGCCTAAACTGGCTTGCTCGCTAGACGAGCTACTCCTTCGCCTAGCGAACCCTTTGCTACGCCATTCGCCTAGCGAAGCTTGCGAATACCAGAAAATTCTGGGCTTCATTCTGAGCCCATTAGGTCATAAAAAGAGCATTATAAATACCACAACTTCAGTCAGAAAAAGGAGAACGAAAAGGGAACGAAAACAGGAGATAGAAAGAAGGCACAGCAAACCCTGGAGGCTAACCCAAAGAATTCAGAGCAACCCTAAAGGAAACCCTGAGGGAAACTCATCTGCACCAAGGTTACCTCCGCCCAACTCAATCCGACTTGCCAATTCAAGGTTGCAATTCAATTGCAAACAGGTTTGCATTACTATTACCGCTTTATGTTCTTAATATGCATGTGGCATCATGATTGAATTTATAAAAATATCTTAAGTTTTGCGTGTGAATTTAAGTATCATGAATATCTTGAATGTTTAACCATGTAATCTCTGTAATGGATGTCATAGGGTGTGAAGCTTGCTGAAATTATACTGTTATCAAAACCAGAACCCGCAGCCGCTCGCTAGCCCATCTCTAAGCGAGCATGTAGCAAGTATTCGCTAAGCCTTCGCTAGGCGAGGCAGGAGCGAAAGTGACAGTCGCTGACTTTTCTGTTCTGATTTTTGCTCATCTGACCTGTTTTATCATAGCCATGCATCGTTTACCTGACCCTATTACTGTTGTGATTTCTTTTGTGGTGTAATTCTCGATTGCACCCTGATTTGGTATTCTGACCTGTTTGCTGAATTTTTTAAGGGTTCATATACTCCCGGAAAAGGGTAGCTTGCTAGGTATTCCACTTTATTTGTGGGATACCCTTGTGGAGATTCATCCTAATTACTTAATCGATTTTAATGTGGAGATTCATCCTAATTATTTAATTGATTATAATATGGACCTAATTACCTAATTGATTACAACTACCTAATTGATTGCAAAATATTGTCTTTGAATATGTGATCTTGGACCTCTCTTTGTTGCCTTACGATATTACGGTATTACGGTCATGTCCCGCGAATGTGGGGATACACTTAGCAAAGACCCTTCGATTAAATCATCATGTCCCTATAAAATAAATCATAGTCCCTCGGATGTTGCCTTCGAATATATGATTTTGTCCCTCGATGACCCTTCGTTGTAGCCTACGGTTAAATGATGATCGTCCCTTCGAATGCTAAGGTATCCTTACAAATGTTGCCTTTAATGACCAATCGATGACCCTACGATGACCCTTTTACATCCAAGGGATAAAACTACTTACTTCTCAATAGTAAGGACAATTTTACCCTCATAAGGATAGGAAACGCCCATAAAGACCTCGGGTAGGCATAACTCTCAATTGCTGGCTCACAACCTAAAATATTTTTCATACTTCACACTTTGCAATCACTAGAAAATCACCACTTGGTATACATCCGTACTAGAATCATTGCCAAGTTATATTTTTCTAAACCGCTTTCAAAATTAAACGAGATAAATACTTTGTATACATTCGTACAAGAATCATTACAAAGTTAAACTCTCTTTTTAAAACAATTTTTAAGCAATTCACAACCACTTTTTCAGACAAACATAAGTGATCAAGCAATTAAGAGCCCATGGATAACCATGGATACAAAGGGTGCTAACACCTTCCCTTTGTATAATGTACCTCCCGAACCCAAAATCTAATTAAGGTTTTTCCTGTTCTTTTCCACCTTTCCTTATTGGATAAAAGAAAAGTCGGTGGCGACTCTTGCTATCCGCGACATTTGCTTTCCAAAGCAAAACACATAAAGTCAGTTCACTGTATGACAGGGGGGGATTGACTTTAATTATCAATCTTTGGACAAACAAGGAGAAAACTCGATGACTAACCTTGTTCTTCCTAAAAGGGAGCCTAAGCATGTAATGTCTAAACATCTGATTCAACATCGTGCCAGACATCAGAGCTCTTAAACTGAAGGCAAGTTATTACGCTGGAGATGTCATTACTGTGGAAAATATGGTCATATAAAACCTTTCTTCTTTAAACTGTATGGTTATCCCAAGTATCCAACATAGCCCAACGTTAATCAAATGGTAACTAACACTAGGAAAGAGTGGATACCTAAGCCTGTCAACTCTAGTCTCATAGCTCACACCTCTCTTAGAGCTTCAGCTCGAGAAGACTGGTATTTTGACAGTGGATGTTCTAGACACATGACAGGTGTCAAGAAGTTCTTGGAGAACATCAAGTCCTACTCAACCGGTTATGTCACGTTTGGAGATAGGGCTAAAGGTGAAATTAAAGGAGTTGGAAGACTAGCCTGTATAGGACTCTTGAGTCTTGATAATGTCCTATTGGTAAAAGGCTTGACTGCTAATTTGATTAGTATCAGTTAGCAATGTGATGAGGGTCTTAAATTCAACTTCACAAAATCCGAGCGTTTGGTCATTGATGAGAAAAATGAAGTACCGATGAAGGGAGTCAGGTCTAAGGACAACTGTTACTCATGGACATCTCAAGAAATTAACTACTCTTCCACATGCTTGATATCCAAAGAAGACGAAGTCAACCAGTGGCACCAAAAACTTGGACATCTACATCTGAAAGGCATGAAAAAGATATGCATATGTATTATTGATGATTTTTCAAGATTCACTTGGGTGAACTTCATCAAAGAAAAATAAGATGTCTTTGAGGTGTTCAAAGATTTATGTCAAAGGCTTCAAAGAGAGAAGGAATATGGAATTATCAGGATTCAAAGTGACCATGGAAAGGAACTTGAAAATAAAAAATTTGCTGAATTTTTCTCCTCTGAAGGTATTGGTCATGTGTTCTCTTCACCCATCACCCCTCAGTAAAACGGTGTTGTTGAACGCAAGACCATGACTCTACAAGAACCATCTAGAGTCATGATTCATGCCAAGCAACTACCCTACCATTTTTAAGCTGAAGCAATGAATACTGCTTGCTATATTCATAATAGAGTCACTCTAAGAACTGATACTTCAGCTACTCTTTATGAACTATGGAAATGAAGGAAGCCTACTGTCAAATACTTTTATTTATTTGGAAGAAAATGCTACATTTTGGCTGATCATGAACAAAGAAGAAAGATGGATCCCTAGAGTGATGAAGGAATATTTCTGGGGTACTCTATAAACAGCAGAGCCTATAGAGTTTTTAATTCCAGAACCAAAGTCATGATGGAATCCATCAAGGTTGTAATGGATGATAATATCGCAGAAAATGGGACTGATGTTGATGAAGATGTTGGCACATCATCTTAGCAGATTGACACTTCTGAAAATGAGGAAGTTATTGAGTCAGACAGTGAACCAGGAGGCACTGAATCAGACAATCATCAAGTCAACAAAGGTCCCTCTATCAGAATTCAGAAACATCATCCAACAAAAATCATTATTGGAAATCTCAATGAAAGAGTCACCACAAGATCTAGAGATGTGATTTCTAATGCTTGTTTTGTATCTAAGTTTGAACCTAAAAATGTGAAGGAAACCTTGACTGATAAATTTTGGATCAATGATATACAAGAAGAATTAGGACAGTTTATAAGAAATGAAGTATGGGACTAAGTTCCTAGGCCTAAAGGAATCAATGTTATTTGGGACAAAACGGATCTACAAGAACAAATCTGACAAAAAAGGAATTGTGACTAGAAACAAAGGTAGACTTGTTTCTCAAGGATACACTCAAATTGAAGGGGTTGATTTTGATGAGAATTTTGCCCCTGTTGCTCGTCTTGAGTCAATAAGACTATTGTTAGGAGTGGCTTATTTGCTTAAATTTAAGCTATTTCAAATGAATGTGAACAATGCCTTCTTAAATGGGTACTTGAATGAAGAAGTCTATGTTGAACAACCC
Source organism: Lathyrus oleraceus (assembly GCF_024323335.1). Lineage (NCBI taxonomy): Eukaryota > Viridiplantae > Streptophyta > Magnoliopsida > Fabales > Fabaceae > Lathyrus > Lathyrus oleraceus. The sequence goes on from NC_066585.1 coordinate 498,349,604, forward strand.
AAGGGGTTTGTAGATCCTAACTTTCCAGATCATGTTTACAACCTAAGGAAAACTCTCCATGGACTAAAGCAAGCACCTAGGGCCTAGTATGAAAGGCTCACTGAGTTCCTTGTCAATAATGGATATAGGAAAAGAGGAACAAACAAGACATTATTTGTTAAAGAAGAGCATGGTAAACTCATGATAGCTCAAATATATGTTGATGACACCATGTTTGGAGGGATGTCAGACCAGATGGACCAATATTTTGTCAGGCATATGCAATATGAATTTGAAATGAGTCTTGTTGGTGAATTGACTTACTTTCTTGGGCTCCAAGTCAAACAAATGGATGGCACTATCTTTATCTCTCAAAGCAAGTATGATAAAAGTATAATAAAGAAGTTTGGCATGGAAAATGCTAGTCATAAGAGGACATATGCACCAACCGACTTGAAACTGACTTAAGATGAAAAAGGTGTAAATATGGATCAAAGTCTGTACAAGAGTATGATTGGTAGTTTGATGTATCTTACAACTAGAAGACCTGACATTGAATTTGTTGTAGGAGTATGTGTAAGGTATCAGTCTGAACCCAAAATGAGTCATATTACTCAAGTGAAAAGGATCTTGAAGTATATCAATGGAACTAGTGACTATGGAATGTTGTCTTCTCATAATGCAAATCCCTTGCTTATAGGATACTGTGATGCAGATTGGGCAGGCAATGTTAATGATAAAAAGAGCATTTCTGGAGGATGTTTCTTCTTGGGAAATAATCTTATATCTTGGTTCAACAATAAGCAAAATAATGTGTCTTTATCTACGGTTAAGGCTGAATATTGCAATAGGAAGCAATTGTTCTCAATTAATTTGGATGAAACAACTATTAGAAGAATATAATGTCCATCAAGATTCCATGACATTATATTGTGACAACCTAAGTGCTATTAATATTTCCAAGAATCATATTCAACACAACAGAACTAAACATATTGATATCCGTCATCATTTTATTAGGGATCTTGTTGAATAAAAAATTGTTACTCTTGAGCATGTAACCACTAAGAAGCAACTGGCAGACATTTTTACTAAAGCCTTAGATGCAAATCAGTTTGAAAAATTAAGGGGCGAATTGGGTATTTACATGCTTGAAGAATTATCGCAATTACTGATATGGATATATGGAAATAAATTTTTCTCTTCCCTCCCCTTAATGGTGCACAAAACTCAAGGAATATCATTATAACTTTTCCTTATCTTCCTAACGCGCCATCCTAGCTATTATATAAACATCATTCACACCACCTTCTTTATTCTCTCTCTCAACCTTACTCTTAATCACTCTCATCTCTTTATCTTCTATTTGCAGTCCATACCTAAAATCTCCAAAATGTCTCAACTTTATGTGTTAACTCCTAGCAAGCACACCAAGGAGCAATCGAACCCTAAAAATGTCGATACTGAGATAGATCTCTCTGATGTCATGACTGATGTTGTTCCCCTATCGATAGTTCCTATCCATGCAACCCCTATAAGGAAGGCTAAAACATCTACTTCGAGGAAAAGAAAACCCTCTAAAGCAAGTACCTCTTCCTTTCCATCCATGATTGTTAAAAATGTAAAAACTCTTGAACCCTTTATTGCTGTAAAGAAACCTCATCCTATGACTAGTCTGTATCTTGATCCCATTAGTGTTGAACCTAATGTTACTATTTCTAAAGAATTTCATGTTATACCAAATGTTATGGAAAATGTTGAAGCCTCTGAAACCAATAATAAACCTAGGTATATTACTACTTTGAGTAAATCCAGCATGATCGTTGCGGACATATATGACGTAGATAAGAATATTCGCATGTTAATCTCTTAGTTGTTGGGTATTGAACCCAAGACTAATGTTGTGCCGAATGTCTCCACATCCTTGGCCCAACCTGATAACACTACTGAAAACCCCTAGATAAATTTGATGTGAATGTGTCTATGCTGTCTCTTGAAAAATCGAAAGACAAAGAGGGGTCTGAAGGGATGACTGATGATCTGGCTAACAAAGATGAAAACTCTATTGAGAAAAAGGATCAATCCACTGACATAGTAAATATAGAGGATCTGGACTCTGGTGATGTACCCATCGGTCAAAGACTGCCTCTAGGAATAACTAAAAGATTGAAGAATAGAAAAGGTCAAGCTATTGAATCCTCCAACACACCCTCAAAATATCTCAAGAAAAGAGCTAGTGTTGGCCCTATAAATAGATGGAAAAAGGTAGTTACTCCTGTTTCTAAGAAGAAATCTCTTAAGAGGAAGGAGGTTCCTCCGAGTCTAGTGATTCTGACGATGATGTCGAACACAATGTTCAGGACATCGTTTCTACTGCCAGAAAGCAAGCATCTGGGAAGAAGATTCCAACAAATATTCATGAAGTTCCAATTGATATCATTTCCTTTCACTATGTGGAGAATGTTGAAAAATGGAAATTTGTTTATCAAAGAAGATTAACACTGGAAAGGGAACTGAGCAAAGATGCTTTTGAATGCAAAGAGGTGATGAGTCTGATTCAAGAGGCTGGATTAATGAAAACTGTGACTGGGTTTTGAAAGTGTTATGAAAAGATTGTTAAAGAATTTATTGTAAACATATCTTGGGAATATGATAATAAGAGGGGCAAGGAGTTTAGAAAAGTGTATGTCAGAGGAAGATGTGTGGATTTTTCTCCTGAAATAATAAATAGGTTTTGGGGCAGAAATGAAGAAGAACAAGCTGAAGTTGAAGTATCTGACAATTTTATCTGTAGAGAGATTACTGCTAAACAAGTAAAGGAATGGCCAAGGAAAGGGAAGTTGTTCGCAAGTGCCTTGAGTGTGAAGTATGTTGTACTTCACAAAATTGGAGCTACTAATTGGGTACCAACTAATCACACCTCCAACATTGCTACATGATTAGGTAAGTTTATTTATATTGTAGGGACCAAGTCAAGCTTTGATTTTGGATCCTATGTCTTTGATCAAACTATGAAGCATGTTGCCTCTTATGATGTGAAAATGCCAATAACTTTTCCCTCATTGATCTGTGGTGTTATTCTGAGTCAACACCCAAGTATCTTTATCAGTTCTGATAGTATCTGCAAAAGGGACCCTCCTCTCTCATTACATTATAGGTTGTTCACTGGGAAACATGTTCCAAACATTGTTATGACATCTGGACATACATCTTCCCGGCCTACAACTAGAACATGGATCCTTGCTGAGCTAAAAGATACCTGCAAAACCTTGGATGAGACTATCAAAAGTTGTACTGAGAGGAAAATCAAGATTGAAATTTTGATAAAGGCCTTGTCTGAAGAAGGAGGAATTTTGAAAGGTGATGGAATAGGTGAAGAAGAGGCAAATGAATAAGGTTCTGATTAAAGTGATGATGAAGACACTACCAACAGTGATGAGGACTGAAACACTTTGGTTCTTCTGTGTGTTGTTTGTTCTTTTGTTTTTTATGTGGGCTATGCCCTGGATATTTTTTCATTTTAAAATGCTCTTGATTGTGTTTGGTTTGTAAACTCTCTTTTGATCGATCTGCTAACTCTAATGGTTGGTTATAATTGTCAACTTTTTGGCTAAAAAGGGGGAGTAGATAGTTGTGTGATTGTGATTGATTGTTCTAATTAGTTATTTGTATTTGTTAGCCCGCCATGACTCTTGCTTACTAAGGGGGAACATTTATGGAGGGGGAATAACTCTTGGGGTAGCTCTTGCCCTTAGATCTGCTACTCAGGGGGAGCATTTTTTTCTGTTTGTTGTTATGGATGGGCTGTTGATGTTAATAATTTCAGAAACAACGTCTTGACGTCATGACTAAAGAGAATTGGTTTTTCTCTTAGGCAGGTTCCTCGTGTGAGAGTTTATTCTCTAGTATGAGGTAATGTTTTTTTCGTTGCGACTGCCTCTGGTGTTCTTGGGGGGAAAATGATTTTGGTTGTTTGCATGATGGTTTGTTACTATGATCCTTGTCCTCATTCCTGTTGGTCTATGCAAATGTTGTTTTAGCTAAAATTTGCCAAAGGGGAGATTGTTAGGTCTGTTATGTAGTGATTGGCTGCATGTTGGAAAAATAAGTATTATTGTTAGATATTGAATAAGATATCCTGACATGTTGGTTCAATATTGGAGTGTGACCTATTTTAGTATCCTGTGAGATTTGTTTCCTTTTATGGTATATTTGAAGATACTCTGAAGATTTAGTTCACAAAATATGTAAAGTGTTTTCTAAAATGAAAAAGACTATTTTGCCTTGACTTGTTTACGAAGTAAATATGTCAAAACATTTTAGGAAACATCTGATTTGATTGAAATCAAATCTGCAGAAGATTGTGCAAATTCCTTGGATCTACTGTGAATCAAGCCCGAAGCCCATGTCTTTGTACTACTATTTATAGATTGTTTCTAAACCCAAGAATGCATCGAAGTAGTGTTGAATATAGTCTAAATTAGGGTTTTGTGTCTTTGTATTGTGTGAGCCATTCGAGTATCTCCTCGATACTTGAATTAGACCTGGTTTATTGAGTTGTAATTGTCAATCCCTCAGAAGCTTTTAAGCAAGGGTGAATTGTATTTTTCTATTATAAGTTGTTGTATGGTTGAAGGGAAGTGAGAGGGGTCTCATATCTAGGAGAGTCTTAGTTAGAAACATCCATGGGTAGAGATTAGGTGAGAAGTCTGTAAAACTCCGAGGTTGTTAAGAACTTCAAACTAATTTTGTAATAGTGGATATCCTCCTGGCTTGGTAGCCCCTAGATGTAGGTGATGTTGCACCGAACTGGATTAACAACTACTTGTGTTATTTCCTATTGTGCTGTTAAATCCTAACATTGTTTGTGGTGTGATAATATGCTGACCCTGGTGTCGTGACATCGTGTACGACATCCAAGATCTGCTTACTAGAATTTCAGTTTTCTTATAAATATCATACTAGTCTCTCATCATTGCATAATACAAATCCTAATTAGGGTGGGAGAGGTTATTTGCTATTCTATAACACTTGTAATCTTGTTTCAAATAGAAAGTAAAGAATAATAGTTTATAACTAATTTCATTGTGTTCTTATTGTTTTCTTCTTTTCCACCCTTCTGGGTTTCTTACCGATCAAGAAACCAATTATACTTTATAATTTTGACATCGTTTTCACAACAAATTGGTGCAGTGAGCATGGAGAAGATGCCGTCACCAAAAGTATGAGATTGAAAAGTTCACCGGAGTGAACGATTTCGGTTTGTGGTGCTTGAAGATGAAAGCCCTACTTTTTTAGGAGAGTTGTTTAGAAGCGTTGAAGGGAGCCGCAACCATGGGCGTTGTGTTAAAGGATAAATAAAAAATGACTATGGCCGAGAAAGCCCACAACGCCATCTTATTGAGCCTTGGTGATAAGGTTCTTTGACAAGTTTCAAAAGAGACGACGACGTCGGGTCTTTAGGAGAAACTCGAAAGTTTGTACATGACCAAATCATTTGTCAATCGCCTTTACCTGAAGCAAGCTCTGTATACATTCAAGATAAGTGAAGACAAAGTTTTGTCTAAGCAGTTGGATATGTTCAACAAGCTGATTCTTGATCTTGAAAATATCGAGAATGAAGATCAATCACTATTAGTATTGTGTGCTTTGCCCATAACACATGCTCACTTCAAAGAAACTCTCCTGTATGGAAGAGAGTCTTTGACCTTTGAAGAAGTTCAATCAACCTTTTGATCTAAGGATTTGAACAAACGAAAGGAGCACATGCCATCTTCGACTGGTGAAGGTCTGTCGGTTAAGGTGAAATTCACAAAGAGAGATGGCAAGTTCGACAAGAAGAAGGGTAAAAGTAAGCAAAAGTCTTATAGTGGTGATGCATCTGGTATTCAATTTTATCATTGTAAGAAGGAGGTTCATATAAGAAAAGTGTGCCTTGAGCGCCTGAAAGATCATGGAGGTAAGGATAGTAGCAACATAACCATTATCCAAGATGATTTGGACCCATCTGATGTTCTTGTGGTTTCAAGCGACGGTACAAGTAAATAGTGGATTATGGATTCAGGTTGCACTTGGCACATGACCCCAAACAAATACTTGTTTGAGGAACTATGTGATCAAGATGATGGATATGTATTGCCTGGAAATAATAAATCTTGCAAGATTGTAGGTGTTGGACCTGTGAGATTCAAGCTCCCTGATAAGTCAATAAGGTTGTTGACTGAAGTCAGGTATATACCTGATTTGAAAAGAAATTTGATTTATCTTGGTGAATTCAACAAGAAAGGATATGTTTTCCAAGGAGAGAAAAGTATTCTAAAAGTCATGAAGAGGTAGAAGGAAGTCTTAAGAGGCGTGAAAAAATAAGGATTATATACCATTGAGGCTGAAGTTGTCAGTGGTTCTGTATATGTTGCATCCACAAAACCTTTGTCGAAGATATAAATTTGGCACATGAGATTCGACCATGTCAGTGAAAGGGGTCTGTTCAAATTAGGGAAACAAAATCTACTTCGTGGAAACAAAATCGAAAAGCTGAAGTTTTGTGAACCCTGTGTACTTGGAAAATCCTACAGTGTGAAGTTCAATAAAGGCAAATAAAGAACATATGGATCCCTTAATTATATCCATGCTGATCTTTGGGGCCTGCGAGGTGTCCATCATATTCAGGAGCAAGGTTATTTCTATCCATAGTTGATGATTATTCCAGAAAGTTATGGGTATTCATCCAGAAGACTAAGTATGAAACTTTTGAGTACTTCAAAAGTTGGAAGACTCTGTTCGAAAAATCAGACTAACAAGAAGGTCAAGAGGTTGAGAACCGACAATGACCTTGAATTTTACAATGAGACGTTCAATAGTTTTTGCGCAGCCTCTAGTATTACAAGGCACATAACTACTGCAGGTACTCCCCAACAAAATATTTTGGCTGAAAGGTTCAATCGAACCATTTTAGAAAGAGTTAGATGCATGTTAACTAGTGATGGGTTAAATAAGGTGTTTTTGGGCTGAGGCTGTTTTGACAGCAACATATCTGATAAACAGATGTCCTTAGACTGTGTTACATATGAAGACACCTGAAGAAATTTGGTTGGGACATCCACCGGATCTCGAAAAACTTAGAGTGTTTGGCTGCATAGCCTATGCTCACACTAGGCAGAACAAGGTCGAACCTAGAGCTCTGAGATGCATGTTCATGGGATACCCTGAAGAAGTCAAAGCTTATAGGCTATGGTGCCTAGATCTAGGTCACATGAGGTGTATCATCAATCAATATGTAGTTTTCGATGAAGTTGAGATGGCTTTCAAGAAAACTGATGACGTTAGTCAAAATGCACAAATATCTGAAGAAGAGATGGAACAAGAAGAGATTCTTGTTAAGGTGGAGCATGTCGATGCTGAATTGTGTATCCCATATCAAGTTGAAGAAGAAGCACAAGATACTGGAGATACTAAGGAAGATAAGGAAACTGTCGACGACTACCTGTTGGAAAAATATAGGTCGAGAAGAGCCATCAAGCCACCTCAAAGACTTGGGTATGCAAATCTCGTAGCTTATGCCTTAATCTTTGTAAGTGAGGTTCTAGATGAAGAACTTATAAACTATAAGGAAGTTATGAGGAGTCAAAATAAGACTGAATGGCTGAAGGCCATGGATGATGAGATGAAGTCTCTTCATGATAACCACACTTAAGAACTAATCAAGAAACCTCATGGAGCCAGGTTAGTTAGCTGTCAGTGGGTTTTTAAAGTTAAGGAAGGAATAGAAGGAGTAACGTCGAAGAGATACAAGGCAATACTGGTCGCAAGGGGTTTCACTCAGAAAAAAGGTGCCGACTTTAATGATGCGTTCTCTCCTATTGTGAAGCACATGTACATTCGAATGTTACTTGCAATAGTAGCATAGTTTGACCTAGAACTGGAACAAATGAATGTGAAGACTAATTTCTTGTATGGAGATCTAGATGAAATAATCCTAACGAGGCAACTTGAAGGGTATGCAGAAAAGGGTGAGGAAGATTATGTGTGCAAGATGAATAAATCTTTATATGGATTAAAACAATCTCCTCGATAGTGGAATAAGAGATTCGACAAGTTCATGGCACACATAAATTTCATTAGAAGTCAGTTCGACCATTGTGTTTACTTCAGATTTCGACCTGGACATTCATTTGTTATTTTGTTGCTTTATGTGAATGATATTCTCATAGCAAGCAACACTGTCGAAGATGTAATGAAGGTGAAGGCTGAACTCAATAAGGAGTTCAATATGAAGGATATGAGAGTAGTTGTTGATTGTATTTTTAAGTGTCGGGTTTTTGTTATCGTATCCACAGGGATTGTGAGATATCACCGCCTTTCGACAGTTGTATTAATTCTTAGCTTAAGGTAACAATGGGGTTTTGGTATTTGTCACAGTATCTTGCATAAAAGTATAATAAAATGCGGTAAAAGTTTTGGTTTGAATATTTGAGAAATATTGCCAAAGTTAAGGTTCGACGATCACTTTGCATGTATATGTCCGATCAACAAAACTTATAAACTCCTTTAGATGATAAACTATTTCACAAAGTCCTCCCAATGTGTTTATCTCTAACACACATTGTGAGTTTTCCCATTTTGATCCATTGTTTATCTCTAACACAATCTATCAAAATGACAACTTTTTGGTTCAACCTTATGGTGAACAAAATCATTCATTACTATCTCTAGCTAACAAACAAGATTGGATGAAAACCTAGGTTAAGAGTTGGTAAACATCTCTCGATCATAAACCAACACAAAGAGTTTTCAATAAGAACAAAGTTTTCACCATATATTCACCATTAAAGAGTTTACAAATGAAGATCCTTACATTTACGCACAAAGCTAATGATCATCTACATCTAACCTTGACAAAATGAAGGACTTAGCTACTCATTTTCATGGTAGCTTGGTCAACAAGTTTCGGAAGAAGGTTGATCAACATCCGAGTCGAATAATCGAGATTGGATGGGAATCCACCTTCTTTTTGTGAAAGATGGTTAAGAGATGAAGAGAAATGGTTTTTAGGTCACAAAAGATCCTTGGAACAATGCTGTAAAAATATCTAGAAAAAGTACAAAAGTATGGAAAAATAATATGTGGCTCCAAAAAGTGGCACTTGCTACTTATAAAGCTGCTACTGGGCTGTCATGCTCGCTAGGCGAGCAGAATGGCTCGCCTAGCGAGCCCCTAATTGAGGCACCTGAGGCACCTGCGCCCAGAGAAACAGCCTTTCCCAGACTGTCATGTTCGCTGAGCGAACAAAACCTTCGCCTAGCGAAGGGCACGCTTCAACCTTCGCTCCAGCGAGGTTGAGAGGTTTTGCTACTGGAATGCTCGCTGGGAGCTCGCTAATGGCTCGCCTAGCGAGTGAGTGCTGGCTGCGTTTTTCACCAAGTCTGGACGTGTTCGCCACACTCCTCGCTGGAAGCTCGCCTAGCGAGTGTGGTGATGTTTGCCTCTGTTAAATACTGAAGCTTTTCGCTGGACGCTCGCCTAGCGAGTCCTTCGCCACAGCCCTCGCCTAGCGAGGAAGCTGATGAATGCTTGTTTTATTTGATTCCTTTGCCACATTTCTTGTGTCTTCATTTTCTATTATTTCATGCCTACTTCCTGCATAATAACACACAAATCAAAGGTACCAAGATAGATTATCATTGTATTGCATTTCATCTGAAACAAAGGTGATTTCGACATTTTAGCAAGGAAATGGAGTGAAAGATGCCCACATTTGATAGCTCAAATAAGCACTTTTGGGCATCTAACAACTCTCCCCACCTAGATTCTTGCTTGTCCTCAAGCAAAGTATGCCCCTTGAAGGACAAGAGGATTTGCTTTAAGAAAAATGTATCTCCGAAGTCGGATAAAACGGCTCAAACACAAGCGAATCAGCAGATACAAATTTCCAACGGTTCGAATAAAATAATACACAAGAACTAAAACTTAATAGTAATGTGAAATATGTATCTATCTACAACAATATTATTTTGAATGAATCACCCTATCTCTCCTCTTCGAATAAGGATTGAAGAATTTACGCGTTTGCAACCGCGGGAATAATCTCACTCTCTAACAAATAATGAAGAAATCAATTCGATTCATACAATGTCTAACAATTATAAATGGTAATGTGGAAGCACGAAGATCACGAAGGGCTTTTCGGTTGAAGCTTGGTTAGGTTAACAAACAAGGGTCATTTCTAAGGCCATTGAAAACGAGATTGCCGATGCAAAAGAGACATTCACTGTACATTATTTACACATCTCAACTTCGTTCCATTTATTTCTCATTTGAAACCTTCACAACTCTTATTTCACAACTCAATTTTTGTTTTTCACTATTTTTCTTCCAAGCAAGCATTCATTTTTATTTTCTCTATATTATATATTTTTTTTTCTTTTCTTTCACATCATATTTACAAAACAGATGTTTTTCTTTTCTAATTTTTATTTTCAATGCTTGCTCGATTTTTCAAGAGTTGTGTCACTTACTGCTTCTCATTTTCGTTCTCCCCAACTGATTTCTTACTCACCCTAAGTGAATGCTCTTAACTTTTTACGGCAAAAGAACAATAATAAAGATTTTCTGGGTTGTAAAAAAAAAGATTTTTGAAATCTCGCTTTATTTCAAGCTGAGATTCAACTGTTTAAGCTCAAAGGGGTTAACGAATACTCTCTCTGCTCACGTGTAAGTTGTATTTGGAACTGGTTGTGCTCGATAGAAAACAAGTGCCTTGATCATTTCTAATTGCTTCCACATATTCACAATAATAAAAGACAAAGCATGAATCAAATGAATCAACAAAACTTATTAAAATCCAGCATTTAAGTGTACAATGGAGGTTTCCTCACAATTTGTGGTTTTAAGTCCTAGATGAAACATTCATTCAATTATGTTGCAAAAAGACAATACTCAATTACAAAAAAGAGTAAAGTTCTAAGTGCATTCTAAAATTCTAGCCGGAGGTAACCATGTACCTTAGCCTTATTCACTTGTTTATTCTTATCATTGCCATCCAAGCTCGGATGCACCTTCATTGGATACTTCTTTGAGGAGCAACCAATCTAGAAGGTTTGCCACTTAACCAACCAAAAATTTATTAAAACACACAAAATTTAAAACATAAATAATAATATTAACTCAAAATTTAAATTTGTTCATGGGGGACAAAACACCCCAAAAGTACAAAGCCAAAATCAAAATACAGAATTCTGGAAATACAGTAGAAATAAAACATAAAAAATAAAATAAAATAACTTAGCCCTCCACGGACTCATAACCCTCCTCACTACCGGCCTCAGAACCGGTAGCCTCATCATCATCATCATCACCATCAGCAGCACCACCAGAAGACGCACCAGCACCCGCCCCCTCACCAAACACAGGCCTGTCCACAGGCCAAGTTAGCGTTAAGCACAAACTGCTCACGCGTTATCAATGAGTGATCACCGGTGGGGTCACTTCCCTGCAGCTGTAACCGCTGCATAGAATCGTGCATGTCGAGCATGGCACGCTGAGTAGCCGCCATCCAGTCCCAATTGTAATTGCAGACAACCTGCTGGTAAGGATCTGGTCCGAGAGTAGAAGTACCAGGACCATCAGAAGCCCGGGTACCCTCAGCAGCTGCACTACCTCTAACATTCTTCGCCCTGCAATACTTGGCCACATAACGGTCATCGATGTGAGAGAGATGAAAATGAGAGAGTGAGGTGAGTGTTCGTGCAAATGCCTCAGCAGAGTTGTCAAACAGAAAATTGTGTTTGGGCCCCAAATGAGAGGCCTGCTGAGAATTTAAATAAGTGTTGTCTGTAGCACCTCAAATTTGCACCTACTTTTTGTATATACATTCTCATATTAGGTCATTAACATAACATAGTCCATAGCATAGCACTGCATTGTCCTTTGCCCAAGTGCAAGTCCTCTGACAAAATTAGGTCAAACTGGTCAGGAGATCAGTCAATCAAGCAAGTAAGTGCATCTCTCAAGGAGGCAAGGCCTTAGGGTTGGTCCCAACATGTTCACATGACCTAGGGGTCCTTTTGAAGTGTTTTGGTCAAGGATTGGGTGCTCATAAGTCATCAGTCATTGTTCAGTCCACCAGAAACCCTAGAAAGTCAACTATGGTCAACTGCGGTCAACTGTGCCTGATTTTATGGATTTGAAGGTGGGAGATGGTTTGAAAGGCTTCATTCATGTTCATATAAGTCTCATTTGTCATTTCAAAGATCAAGATTGGAGAATTTGAAGTCAGACAAAGAGTTTCCTAAAATAGTAAGTTGACCTGTAATTGGAAACTGCCAAAAATGGAAAGTTTTTCTCCTCAAATTTACATCATCATACAAGCTTCAAATGAAATTTTGTCCAACATGAAAGTTGAAGATCTTGTTCTCACCTTTCCAAAAAGTCCAAGAACACTCATTTCTCATTTATGGTTGGCAAGTTATGATCAAATCATTCTCAAGAATTTTTGAACTTCAAAGTGGCATAATTCACAAACCATTTGGCCAAATTGAGTGAGGTTTTTTGCTACAAGTCATATTTGATGTGCTCTATCCAAATTCTTCATCACATTTCACCAAAAATCATCCAATCAAAATGGCCTTTTTCAAGTGGTTTGAATTAAAAAGGGGAGAGTTGAAAAATGGACTTTCAAATTAACCATTTCCTACACTTTTTACCAATTGCCAATGTTCAGAAACTACATTTGGGGTAGGCCTAAGCCCATTTTCGTGCAGTAGCAGGCACCCCCCATGCATAATGATTGGATTTAGCAATTTGCACATATTGGTCATTTTCACTAATTGGAAAAGTTTGGCTTAAGGTTGATTAGTGGAATGGATTAACAGTGGGTACATATACATAATCAAAACAGAAAACACTAAGCATTCACCAAAAAAACTCAGATCTAGATCTGAAAAAGAGACACTCTCACTTTTCATCATCTCAATTTTTCTGAAAAAATCCCCAAAGAGTTTGTGCCATTGCTCATAGATTCATCATTTACTATCATTTTGGAAGCTTTTGCAAGCATAGTTTCGCAGCTGTTGAACCATTTTCAAGCACTGTTCCATTGAACCCCTTCCATGGCAGTTCGAATTTGGAGCATCACCAAGCAAGTTTGAGCTTTCAATACTCCTCCATTCATCATCTAGAACATCACTAAGCATCTGTTTCAGCTTGTTGTGACCAAAGAACCCACGAATTCCATACTGCTCTTCAAATCAGGTAAGATTCGAATCACATCTTTGTCCAAATCATGCTATGCTTATTAAAGATCTCTCCATGCTGATTGTAATGAAACTTGAATCGTGAGAAATGGTTGAATATTGAGAGAGAAACATCGATTTAAAGTTTGTTGGTCAAGTGTTGTTGTGCTTAGTTCTTTCATGTTAGCTCGAATTAGTGAAAATCAAGGTTGGATTATTGATGAGCATTAGGAGATGAACACATTGGTGTATCGATTATTTATTTTGGTTACAGTTCATTCATGGCTGGAAATCTGGAAAAAATGTTGAAGAAAACGTTTAAAACCCTAATTTTCTAAACCCAACATCGTGTTTGATCCATCGAAAATGATTTCTGCATGTGTTTCCCGTTTTCCTGGCCATGAAACGAATGGTAGCGCGCCACCTCACTAAGTGAAACGCGGCGTTTCACTTAGTGAGTCCCATAATTACCATTGTGCCACTGCCGTGTTGTTTATTTAATTAAATCATTTTCTTTTTTCAATTATTATTTCACTTGGCATAGCAAACTTAGAAAACTCATAAGTCACTCATTTTTAATCCAAATTTGATGGGATTTTTTGTGAATTGCTCCTCATGACCTCTAGTTTATTTTGATGTTTTTTCCAGATTTTTTGCACGTGTAGATTTTAAAAATGCCTAGGGTTTGTTCATGTGTGTCCATTTTGTGTATGCCTTGCCAATTTGCTTGTGAAATGATGATACATAATCCAATGCCTCTCAAACTTTTTGTGCTTAAACTAGACATGTTCATGGTGATTTTGGTATAGAGTTTGTAATTTTATCGTTGCTGGTTGTGGAGATATGATTTTTTGAATAGGGGTGTGACAATTTGTGTCACACCATGCATGTCCAACTTCATGATTTTAATTACCATGCTTATTGAACTCAAAATGGTCTGGATTTTTGCATGAAGATACTTGTGCATGTTGAGAATGTGTGTGAATTGTTCTGGAATTTTTGAATTCATTTCCTATTTGTTTGATAATTTCTCCCCTTTTTGACCAAATTGTTGACCTCTTGTGACGCATGATGTTATTTGATTTGTGAAATTCTAATGCTTAATTGGATGGACTTGAAATTTGACATGTGAATTGTAGACATCTTAAAGTTTGTCATGGTTTTAGTCCCATTCATTTATCATGTGTTGTTTCTGTTTTATGATTAATTGAAGTTGGTGCATGTTTTGATGCTTTGTATGAGTATGCTTGAACTTGCTTTGACTTTCTGATTTTCATTGACCTACTTCCCTTGATCCAAATGAGCTGAAATTGGGTATGCTTATCATGTTATGGATGATGATTGAACATGAATTATTTGAATATTTTTTGAAATGTTTGTGATTGGATTTGAGTTGAAGCATTCTGTTGACTTCTATGAGCTCCTATATGACATGCTTTGACCTATTTTGATCATGAAATGATATTGATGAATGATATGAACATGGGACCAATTGGGTTTGATTTCTAATTGCTTGATCTTGATTTTGGATAAGTTTCATGTTCTGTTTTGATGATTTGATCTCCTTTTGACCCTAGTCTTGGACTAGTGGTTTGTGCTCTCACTCTTGAGTTGTGTTTCAGGTTGATAGCACAAATGCTTATGCTTGATGGTGTGCCTCATTTGGAGTTGCTTTCTTGATTGTTTATGACTAATCATTGGTTTGTTTTGTAGATTTTAAAACTTGGTCTTGTGCCTTAAAGCTTGCACCTTTGTGCATTGACTTGTGTTTGACTGTGTATAATTAACTGTTAACCATTTGATGTTTAATGTTGGTTTGTCTGAGTACTGATGGTATTTGATTGATTTCAGGTACATTAGTTGCTTTAGTTCTATTGAGAACTTGCTTTGCTTTGCTTAAGAGCATTTGCATTGAGGTATAATATTCTAACTCCATGTAGTCTGGAAGACCTGGCCTATTACTTGGCCAGGCACCTGTCTGAAGTCCTCCCTAAGAGGCAATGTTTATGTTTGTTTACATTTGTCCTTGTACATATTCAAAGACCTCCTAAGTGAAGAGGCATTGGCAGATATAAGGGATGTGCAATCCATCCCCTGCTATTCTGTGTGTCATCTGCTTTGCTCACACCACTGTGTTGAGGCATTGCAGATATTAACCCAAGATCATTGTACATTGAGTCAGTGTCATATGTGTAGAAGGGTTCCCACTTTCTGAACCCACACATTCTTGTCTTAAGCTCTCCCAGGCCAGGGATAAGAGCTGTGAAGTCTCATCTTCACTCACCTTTCATCAGCTTCACCCTAACTCTCAATGTTAGGGTTAAGAGCTAACATTACCCTGTTACAGTGGTTTGTTTGTTGAGGTTGATATGACCCCTCGACTAAAACCTAACCTTGATTGAGCCCATTGATTGCATATAGTGTGTGATATTTGTGCTTGTGTGTTTGCTTTAGCTTGCTTCCTGTGCAAGTTAGGTTTGGTCTGGCTTGCTCCCTGTGCAAGTCATGTTTAGGATAGCTTGCTCCCTGTGTAAGTTAGCTAGAAACCTTAACTTAGGGATGAATTTGCATGATAACATCTAGGCTCGAGTCGTAGTCTCCCTAGTTGTGTCTCCCTCTGTTATCTGGTTAGGCTAGTCCTGTGTCCCTCCGTAGGGGAACTACGTCGCCCTGATCCTCATACCAGATGAGGTACGTAGGCAGGAGATGAGCAGATCTCTCCGGGCGCCTGTGTCTTTGTTTTGTCTTTGCGTGTGTCAGGAGATGGATGTAAGCCCAGCGATTGGCATTATGTATCCTAGTGTTTGTTGTGTGCTTGGAGTCCGGTATAAGTCCATCAAGTGGCATCTGGTTTCCAGTGTGGGTGTGTTTTGGTTCGGATGCTGATGTAAGTCCAGTGATTGGCATTCGGGCTCTACATTTGCCTTTGCCTGTGTTTGTTTGTGTGCGTGTCAGCCGAGCTACGGATGCTCTGATTCTCTTTTGTCCAAGGAGATACGTATGCATAGGATGCGACATCCTAGTGAGCATGTGTCGTTTCCCCAGTCCGAACTACTTTGACTCTGATGTCTATGCCTGATAGGCTAAGTAGGCCCAGGATGCGATATCCTGCCGAGTCAGTCTTGTTTGTTTTCTTGTGTCTCTTTCAGCCAGTGTGCGTGTGTTTGAGCAGTGTTTGAGCAACCATTTTCCTTCCTTCTGTGCGTGGATCCCGTCGAGTACGACGGATGCGTAGGGGTACTAATACCTTCCCTTCGCATAACCGACTTCCGATCCCATTCTCTTTGGTCGCGAGACCATGCTCTTTCCAGGTTTACTCTGAGCGTTTCCTTTCCCTCTTTTTGGGATAAATAACGCACGGTGGCGGCTCTGTTGTTCTTGTTTTCCCGCCGATTTTTCGCGTAATGCGACACTGTCACGCAGCGCTCGCTGCTGCTTCGCCTAGCGAGCAGCTAGCGAATCTGTTCGCTACTGCTTCGCCTAGCGAGCATCAAGCGAGCATGACAACATTTGCCTTTTCAAAGGCAGCATTCCAGGTACATTCAGCATGGTTTTAACAATTGGAAACCCAATACAACAGAACAGGAAAACAGTAAATACTTACAATGTTAGGGTGCCTCCCAAGAAGCGCTTGTTTAACGTCGGCTAAGCTCGACGGTGTGATGCTCACAGAGAAGCATCCAACGGAATAGCACGACTCTCGCGATCCACATGACCGCCAAGATAAACCTTCAAACGTTGGCCATTAACGGTCCAACTGTCCTTCTTTTCCAGGTCCTCAATGACAATAGCTCCGTACTCCTTAACTTCTTTGACCCGAAATGGCCCGGACCATTTTGATTTCAACTTTCCGGGGAACAACTTCAACCTGGAATTGAACAAGAGGACCAATTATCTGGGAACAAATTCTTTCTTTCGGAGCTTTTTGTCATGGTATTTTTTTACCTTCTCTTTGTACAACCAGCTTGAGTGGTATGCGGCATTGCGCATCTCTTCCAACTCAAGCAGTTGCGCCTTCCTTTTCTCACCGGCCAAATCATTTTCAAAATTTAAGAATTTTAGAGCCCACAAGGCTTTGTGCTCCAATTCAACCGGCAAATGGCAAGTTTTACCAAACACCAATTGAAAAGGAGTTAGGCCAATTGGAGCTTTGAAGGCGGTACGGTATGCCCATAACGCTTCATCCAATTTTTGTGACCACTCTTTTTTCGAATTTGACACAGTTTTTTCGAGGATTTTCTTAATCTCACGATTAGAGACCTCAGCTTGCCCATTAGCCTGCGGGTGATACGGAGTTGCCACTCTATGTGATACACCGTAATGTTTTAAAATGCTTTCCAACGGTGCATTACAAAAGTGCGACCCTCCGTCACTTATCAACACTCGGGGGGTTCCGAAACGGGAAAATATGTTTTTCTTCAAAAAATTTATCACCGTTTTCGCATCCGCCCGAGGTGAGGCAATCGCCTCAACCCACTTAGAAATGTAATCAACTGCGACAAGCATATACTCGTTCCCATAAGAGGGTGGGAATGGTCCTACAAAATCGATGCCCCAACAATCAAATACTTCGACCTCTTGGATGTTTTGGAGAGGCATCTCGTCTCTCTTACCAATCCCACCGCTTCTTTGGCAACTATCACAACTTTGCGCATGGGTATGTGCGTCTTTGAAAATAGTGGGCCAATAAAATCCCGATTGAAGGATTTTAGTGGCCGTTCTCACCCCATTATAGTGTCCGTCGTAAGGCGAGTTGTGACAATGCCAAAGGATGCTCTGCACTTCATCGCCAGTAACGCATCTCCTTAAAAGGTTATCACTACCCAACTTAAACAAGTACGGGTCATCCCATATGTAATACTTGGCATCCGAAAGAAACTTCCTTTTTTGGTTCGAAGTTAGGTCGGGAGGCACAAAACCACTAGCCTTGTGGTTCGCAAAGTCTGCAAACCACGACCTAACTTGAACTTTGAACAGTTTTTCATCAGGAAATTCTTCCCGGATTTCCTTCTCCGACGCGGTAACCTCCACATTCACCAAGCGGGATAAATGATCCGCCGCCAAATTTTCCGATCCTTTCTTGTCTTTGATTTCAACATCAAATTCTTGCAACAAGAGGATCCAACAGATGAGCCTTTGCTTCGAATCCAGTTTGGTGAGCAAATATTTAATCGCCGCGTGGTCGGTATACACTACGACTTTAGACCCTATAAGATAAGATCTAAACTTTTCAAGCGCATACACTATCGCAAGTAATTCTTTTTCAGTTGTGGCATAGTTAATTTGAGCCTCATTAAGAACTTTACTTGCGTAATGTATCGCATGAAATTTTTTCTCTTTTCTTTGGCCAAGTACCGCTCCAATTGCATAGTCGCTTGCATCACACATTAGTTCAAAATTTGAATTCCAATTTGGAGCGACTATAATCGGAGCGGTAACCAATTTTTCTTTTAAAGTTTCAAAAGCTTGCAAACATTCATCGGTTAAGAGAAATACCTGGTCCTTAGCTAGCAAATTACTCAAAGGCTTAGCCACCTTTGAGAAGTCCTTGATAAAGCACCGATAGAACCCGGCGTGCCCCAAAAAGCTTCGGATTCCCTTCACATTCACCGGAGGAGGTAACTTTTCAATCACTTCAACCTTAGCTCGATCAACTTCAAGCCCCCTTGAAGAGACTTTATGGCCAAGCACGGTCCCCTCGGTCACCATGAAGTGACACTTCTCCCAATTAAGCACAAGATTGGTCTTTACACATCATTCAAGCACCGTTTTCAAGTTTGCCAAGCATAGACTAAAGGATCCACCAAATACCGAGAAGTCATCCATGAAGACTTCCATTGTTTTATCAATAAGGTCGGCAAAAATGGCTTGCACACATCGTTGGAAAGTCGCCGGTGCATTGCACAACCCAAAGGGCATTTTTCGGTATACGAACACTCCAAACGGACAAGTGAAAGCCGTCTTTTCATGATCGGCCGGGTCAACCGCAATTTGGTTATACCCGGAGTAGCCATCCAAGAAACAATAGTATTGTTGGCCCGAGAGTCTTTCGAGCATTTGATCCATGAACGGGAGTGGAAAATGGTCCTTTCGAGTTGCGGTATTCAACCGCCTATAATCAATACACATTCGCCACCTCGTTGCAACTTTAGTAGGGATCAATTCATCCTTGTCATTCCGGATCACGGTAATTCCACCTTTCTTCGGAACCACATGCACGGGACTAACCCATGGACTATCCGAGATCGGGTAAATCATTCCCGCATCCAAGAGCTTCACAACTTCCTTTCGAACAACCTCCTTCATGGTAGGATTTAAGCGGCGTTGAGGTTGAGCTACCGGCTTAAAATCCTCTTCCATCAAGATCTTGTGCATGCAATAGGAAGGGCTAATTCCTTTTAGATCGGAAAGAGTCCAACCCATGGCTTCTTGATTTTTTTTTAGCACATGGATCAAGCGGGCTTCTTCATCATTTGTCAAAAGGTTGCTTATGATGACCGGCTTTGCTTCGGTCTCATCTAGGAATACATACTTCAAAGTAGAAGGTAGTATTTTCAATTCAATAGGCGCTTTTTCGTCAATAACCTGCTTCTTCAAGTCTTCTTCCGCAACTTCCCACGGTTGTAGTTCGTCTAAACTATCAAGTTCCTTTAAGCATTCCTCAAGAGCTTGCTCTTCTTCAACGGTGAAAACCTCCAATGAGTCGTCAAGAGCTAACTCCATAGGAGATATCTCATGAATATGCTTAGAAACCTCAAAAACTGCTTCTTCGATCACATCGATGCGAAAGCTATCATTTCTATCTTTTGAATGCTTAATTGCTTCGAATAGATCGAATGTTACTTCCTCATTTTGGACTCTCACCTTCATTAAACCGTCATCAACGTCTATCATCATTCGCGCGGTTTTCATGAACGGTCGGCCCAAGATGAGCGGAGCATCATCATCTTCCTCCATATCAATAACAATAAAATCGACCGGGAAAAAGAATTTGTCGACTTTAACCAAAACATCTTGGGCTACGCCATGAGGATGGGTTGTCGACTTATCCGCCAATTGCAACGTCATTCGGATGGACTTAATTTCAATGTTGCCAAGCCTCTTTATAATAGACAAAGGTATAAGATTAATGCTTGACCCCAAGTCAATTAGTCCCTTCCCGACATAGATATCACCAATTTTAACTGGCAAAGTAACTCTTCCCGGATCAACCTCTTTTTTTGGAAGTGTCCTTTGAATAATGGCACTACAGCTCGCATCTAGGACGATGGTCTCCGGTTCCGTATACCTCCGCTTTTTTGTAAGTATGTCCTTCATGAATTTGGCATACTTGGGCATTTGCTCCAAGGCTTCGGCAAACGGAATGTTTATTTGTAGTTGTTTAAAAATATCTATGAACCGGGCGTAATGCCGTTCATTCTCCCTTTTGGACGGGGCATGAGGATAAGGGAGGTTTTGGATTGGAGTAGTGCTCACTACCTCCTTTCCCTTTGCAACTCTAGAACTCCTCCATCTAGGCTTTTTCACTTCCTCCCCCACTACTTCATCACTCGTATTTTTCTCAATCTCCACACTTTTTTCTTTTCAACTTCACCATTCTTTTCGTTATTTTCAACTTCTTCCTCCTCACTCCACTCCCCCACTTCACCATCAATATTTTCCTCCACTATTTCCTCCTCATTTTCTTTCTTTTTCTTTCTTAGTTCACTCTCAACTCTTTTGTTATTCTCACTCATCAACTCCTTCCCACTTCTCGTCATGATCGCTTTACAATGTTCCTTAGGATTTATTTGCGTGTTTGCCGAAAAGGAAGGATCGGTTTATTGTTCCGCGAGTTGCTTAACAAGTTGCCCAACTTGAGTCTCGAGATTTTTTATAGCCGCGTCGTTACTTTTTTGATTTGCCATTGACATTTGCATGAATTGCGTCAATGTCTCTTCCAACTTAGAAGTTACGACCGGCGGTTGTTGAGATTGATAAGGATTTTGGGGAGGGTTTTGACGGCTAGAAGAACCACCTTCATAACCTTGGTTATGGTAATAGTTACTTCTAGGTTGGAACCCTTGGTTCCCTTGGAAATGTGGTTGTTGATTTTGAGGGTTTGGTTGATAAGGTTGTTGTTGTTGTTGTCTCGGTTGGTAGTCCCTTTGGTTTGCCATGTAGTTTACATCTTCGAACCCCGGAGGTGGACAGAATCCGGTGTCATGCTCACCTTTGCAAAGCTCACAACAAGCTATTTGTTTAGCTTTAGAAGGTTCTCTCAACTCTTTTATTTGTTGCGTTAAGAGTTCCACTTGTTGTGAGATGAGCTTGTTTTGGGCAAGGATGGAATCGTTCGTTCCTAGTTCAAGCACTCCCGGCTTTTTCAAAGAGTTGCCTCGACTTTGACTCTGAAGATCATTTAGAGCCATTCGATTTATGATATTTGTAGCTTCTTCGGCACTTTTAGACAATAAAGAGCCACCCGAGGTAGCATCCAACAACGTCTTGCAATTTGGTTGAAGTCCATTTTTGAAAATATGGATTTGAGTCATCTCATCAAATCCATGCCCTTTACATTTCCGAAGCATGGATTTGAATCTTTCCCACGCTTCATTTAAAGATTCATTGATTCCTTGTGCAAACACTAAGATGGCCGTCTTGGATTCCATGAACCGGTTATGGGAGAAGAATCTTTCGATGAATTTCTCTTCTAACACGTTCCAGTCTGTCATGACGGCTGGTGTTTGATCTAAGTACCAATCTTTTGCTTTGCCGAGCAAAGCGTGGGGAAATAATCTTCTGAATAACGGTAGCTCCTGAGCCTGATCCACTCCGGCCGCCAATGCTATCTCATAAAATTTCGTGAGAAAAGCAAAGGGATCTTCATGGTCCATTCCGGTGAATGGACTTCCATATAATAAATTGAGAGTTCCCGTTTTCATCTCAGCTTGCCTTCCCGTGTGGTTGGCAAACTGAGCAGTGTTTCTTGGACTGTTTATGCATGGAGTAGAAATAGGTGGTGGTGGTGGCTCCATGTTAGGTATGAATGGTGGTGGATTTGTGGTAGAAGAACTTTCTCCTTGCTCTTGACGTTGTCTAGCCTGTTGCCTCCTACGTCTCGTTTTGCTATTGAGCCTCCTTGCGGTTCTCTCGATCTCAGGATCAAAAAGAAGTTCGTCCACAGGGATTTGCCCTCGCATAAAACGTAAGCTGCACACTAAACCAAACAAATTACAAGCACAAGTCAAAAATCCGAAAGCTAAAATTTAAACAACTATTGCGATGCTCGCAATATCAATTCACAATCCCCGGCAACTGCGCCATTTTGTTGATTGTATTTTTAAGTGTCAGGTTTTTGTTATCGTATCCACAGGGATTGTGAGATATCACCGCCTTTCGACAGTTGTATTAATTCTTAGCTTAAGGTAACAATGGGGTTTTGGTATTTGTCACAATATCTTGCATAAAAGCATAATAAAATGCGGTAAAAGTTTTGGTTTGAATATTTGAGAAATATTGCCAAAGTTAGGGTTCGACGATCACTTTGCATGTATATGTCTGATCAACAAAACTTATAAACTCCTTTAGATGATAAACTATTTCACAAAGTCCTCCCAATGTGTTTATCTCTAACACACATTGTGAGTTTTCCCATTTTGATCCATTGTTTATCTCTAACACAATCTATCAAAATGACAACTTTTTGGTTCAACCTTATGGTGAACAAAATCATTCATTACTATCTCTAGCTAACAAACAAGATTGGATGAAAACCTAGGTTAAGAGTTGGTAAACATCTCTCGATCATAAACCAACACAAAGAGTTTTCAATAAGAACAAAGTTTTCACCATATATTCACCATTAAAGAGTTTACAAATGAAGATCCTTACATTTACACACAAAGCTAATGATCATCTACATCTAACCTTGATAAAATGAAGGACTTAGCTACTCATTTTCATGGTAGCTTGGTCAACAAGTTTCGGAAGAAGGTTGATCAACATCCGAGTCGAATAATCGAGATTGGATGGGAATCCACCTTCTTTTTGTGAAAGATGGTTAAGAGATGAAGAGAAATGGTTTTTAGGTCACAAAAGATCCTTGGAACAATGCTGTAAAAATATCTAGAAAAAGTACAAAAGTATGGAAAAATAATCTGTGGCTCCAAAAAGTGGCACTTGCTACTTATAGAGCTGCTACTGGGCTGTCATGCTCGCTAGGCGAGCAGAATGGCTCGCCTAGCGAGCCCCTAATTGAGGCACCTGAGGCACCTGCGCCCAGAGAAACAGCCTTTCCCAGACTGTCATGTTCGCTGAGCGAACAAAACCTTCGCCTAGCGAAGGGCACGCTTCAACCTTCGCTCCAGCGAGGTTGAGAGGTTTTGCTACTGGAATGCTCGCTGGGAGCTCGCTAATGGCTTGCCTAGCGAGTGAGTGTTGGCTGCGCTTTTCACCAAGTCTGGACGTGTTCGCCACACTCCTCGCTGGAAGCTCGCCTAGCGAGTGTGGTGATGTTTGCCTCTGTTAAATACTGGAGCTTTTCGCTGGACGCTCGCCTAGCGAGTCCTTCGCCACAGCCCTCGCCTAGCGAGGAAGCTGATGAATGCTTGTTTTATTTGATTCCTTTGCCACATTTCTTGTGTCTTCATTTTCTATTATTTCATGCCTACTTCCTGCATAATAACACACAAATCAAAGGTACCAAAATAGATTATCATTGTATTGCATTTCATCTGAAACAAAGGTGGTTTCGACATTTTAGCAAGGAAATGAAGTGAAAGATGCCCATATTTGATAGCTCAAATAAGCACTTTTGGGCATCTAACAGTAGTATCCAGGATTCTTGGGATTGACATCCGAAGAAATAGAAAGCATTCAAAATTATGCTTATCTCAAGAGACATACCTACAGAAGATTCTCAACAAGTTTGGTATGTTGAATTCAAAGCCCGTTGTGACTCCGAAAAAACCTCAATTCAAGTTGAGTACAAATCAGTATCCCAATACTGAGGTCGAAAGAGCTTATATGAATATCATCACATATGCTAACATAGTAGGTTATTTAATGTATGCTATGGTCTGTACTAGACCCGACATAACATATGCAGTAAGTCTTGTAAGCAGGTACATGGAAAATCCTGGAAAGGCTCAATGGAAAGTATTGAAGTGGATTCTAAGGTATATAAATGGGTCTCTGTACAGACTAATTTATGATGGAGCATGTGATAAAAATAGTAAATCAGAAATCGAAGGGTATGTCGACTCTGATTATGCAGGTTGTATGGATTCCAAAAAATCTATTTCTGGATATGTGTTCACTATGTTTGGCACAACAATCAGTTGGAAAGCAACACTTCAGAAGGTTGTTGCCTTATCAACCACTGAGGCGGAATATGTCGCCCTCACTGAAGCTGTGAAAGAAGCATTGTGGCTTGAAGGTTTTGCTAAGGAACTAAAACTTCAAGGTCGAGTTATCACTATTAAATGTGATAGTCAAAGTTCTATACACCCGTCGAAGAACTCAACCTATCATGAGCGAACCAAACACATCGATGTGAGGCTGTATTTCGTCAAAGGGGTAATCGAGCGTGGAGAGATCCAAATGCTGAAGGTTTTGACAGATCATAATCCTACCGATATGATCACCAAGACATTACCAATTTGCAAGTTTTTCCACTATATGCAGTTGATAAAGCTGCATGAAGAAAGTTAGTTTGTTCCCTTGATGTTATAGAGTTTGTTCCAAGGTGGAGATTTGTGAGATATTGGATTGGACTCTAGTATGATCGAAGGGTAGCTTCTGGATTTGACAATCCGATAGGACCTTAGCATGTCGTGGAAGTCTGTTCACATGCTGTAGTCGAAATATGCTAGGATTGTTAGCATGTCGAATTGGCCCTGTTTGTTATTCCTAATTGTTTAAGTTAGCTTGTTCTCTAAGTTAGCTTGTGTAATGGACCTGTGTGTAAAAGTCCATTGGGTTAGTATGTTAGTTTTCTTATAAATAGCATACTAGTATCTCATCATTGCATAATGCAAATCCTAATTAGGATGAGAGAGATTATTTGCTATTCTGTAATACTTGTAATCTTGTTTGAAAGAGAAAGTAAAAAATAGTAGTTTATAACCAATTTCATTGTGTTCTTATTGTTTTCTTCTTTTCTATCCTTATGGATTTCTTACCGATCAAGAAATTAATTATACTTTGTAATTTCAACATTATTTTCACAACAACACTGATATAACACGTTGATCTTGGACGTATCTAATTACCCTACTGCAAAGAGAGCATTTTTAGCTTACCTTGCGGTTCATTTCAAAACTTATGTCATAATTACTTTGTTCACCTTACATCCAACAAAGACCGTGTAGTTTCATACGTGACTCCTCTTTTATATTTACCACATTTTTATTCTCTGTTGTTTTAATATATTGCAAGTTAACTAGTCATTTGATGTATATCTAAATATATCTCTTTTCTTTGTTGATTGATTTAAAACATTTAACTAAATTGTTTTGGACATGTTTTATATTTTAAAATTTACTCCATCATATATATATATATATATATATATATATATATATATATATATATATATATATATATATATATATATATATATATATATATATATATATATATATATATATATATATATATATATATATATATATATATATATATATATATATATATATATATATATATATATATATATATATATATATATATAAAACATGTGGATTTAGTGATCTCTTTGAATGTATATATTTTCTTCTCCACCTTAAAATGCTCGAGTTGTTATTTTCACTATTGAACGAGGATTTGACCTCAATAATTCATATTTATAATCATATATCGTTATACATTGTTCCCTAGACGAACCATCCACAATATTAGCAAAGTCAAGCGACTTTGCGCCATACGCCATCATCATGTTGATTCCAATGGTTTGTGAATTTGTGTAAACATTCATATGAAAGGAAAATAATTTTATGAGTCATAACATTGTCAAAATAAAACAAAGTCATATCATATTAAAAATCCCACCTATAGGATGTCAAATAAGCATCATTTAATGTTTTTGACAAAATTTAAGGTCCACATCGAGATCCAAACTCATGGTCTGGCCATGTGTTTGCCCAAGTAGTGAGTGTGCATTGGCATGGCTTAATGGGACCACACATCCCTAATATTGTATACTATATACACAATTATTTCTGAACGTGCATAGTCTCAAAGAGGAAAGGTTTCGTGAACAAGATCACTATCCTACTACTATCCGATTCATTCCTGATAACTCTTGTCTACCTCCATCCTTATCTCAACCCCCAAAACACCACCATTCTATATTCATTCATAGTTATATTATTACTATATCATAAGATTGCCATAGCGATATAAAACAAGAACAACAACAACTACTACTAAAGCTAACTAACCAATCATATCAATAACACACACACACACACGGTTTTATTTATTGTTGTTAAACATGCTTAGAACAAGAATCAACACAGCACGTTCCATTTTTTCATCTATTTTCAGAATCAATTCTTCTTCTTATTCCACTTCCTTCCTCTTTGACGACACACAGATTCAGGTTTCACCCTTTACTGTTTGTACTTGTTTTTCTCATGTTTTGGTCTAAATCATTGCCCCATTTTGTGTGTTTTGTAAAAATTTGATCTTTTCTCATCTGGGTTTTTTAGCTTGGTCAAAAATGATTGATCCCATTTTTCTGTATTTGTAAAAATTTGAACTTTTTCATTTGGGTTGGTAAAAAATGATGATCCCATTTTTCTGTATTTATAAAAATTTGAACTTTTTTATCTGGGTTGGTCAAAAATGATGATCTTATTTTTCTGTATTTATAAAAATTTGAACTTTTTCATTTGGGTTGGTAAAAAATGATGATCTTATTTTTCTGTATTTATAAAAATTTGAACTTTTTCATTTGGGTTTTGTTCAATTCTCTATTAGGAATAATTTGCATAGAGGTTCCAAAAGACTGCTGTGATTACTTGGTTTGTTTCATTTCATGTCATGTCTTTAATGGTTTCAAATTCCTGTTGCAGTTTAAAGAGAGTGTTGCTCAATTTGCTAATGAAAATATTGCCCCTCATGCTTCCAAAATTGACCACACTAACTATTTCCCACAGGTATGTTTCATGATATGATGATCTATTTTTGTTTTTTTAATCATCTCAATGAACAATATATAGCTCAAAGTGTGATTGAACATTGTGGTTGTGTTTCGATCTAATTTTAGGAGGTTAACTTGTGGAAAAGTATGGGAGAATTTAATCTCCATGGGATTACTGCACCGGGTAATCTCTTTTTATGAACTTATATCAGTATACTCGGCGTCTTTAGTATATGATCATGATTTTGTTGCGACAAACGTTTTCCAACTATATTTCTGCTTATTTGCAGAGGAGTATGGAGGGCTTGGTCTAGGTTACTTGTATCATTGTATAGCAATGGAAGAGATTAGCCGCGCTTCAGGATCCGTTGGTCTTTCTTATGGTGCTCATTCTAACCTATGTATCAATCAACTGGTAATTGAAGGGAACTTAAGTCTCTTTCATTGTATGCTTGACGATTTTCAAACGGAGTATTCAGAATCGCTACCTTGTGTTTGTTTTAGGTGAGGAATGGAAGCCATGCTCAGAAACAGAAATACTTGCCAAAGGTTCTAGATTCTAGTTCCCCCTAGTTTAATCTTATTTGATTCTACTTTTTCCATGAAATATTGGTTGTCTTGCCCTATTTCCATCATGTGTAATGTTTGACTTATCGGGTAAAAATGCTCTTAATAACTAGTTGCTGCGTTCGGGAGGGTTGGTTTGCTCACCTGGTTTGAGCTAAAGAGTTAAACGAGTTGAAAGAATTAGCACCTATTGTAGAAAAGATGGTGGAAAATAGATTTAGGTGGTTTGGGCATGTAGAGAGAATATCTGTAGATTTTGTGGTAAAGAAAGTATATCTGATGAAGAGAAGACAAACAATAAAAGTAGAGGAAGACTTAAAAAGACTACAAGAGAAGTTATTAAGAAATATCTCGAGATTAACGATTTGGATTGAAGCATGGTCCTGGATAGAACATTATGGAAAAAGTTGATCCATGTAACAGACCACACTTAGTGGAATAAGGCTTGGTTGTTGTTGTTGCGTATTTGTTTGTTTATTCGTTTAAAGTTAAGGCTGACTTGTTATATATTTTTGCTCTTCAATTTTGAAGCTTATCTCCGGGGATCACGTGGGAGCTTTGGCGATGAGTGAACCCAATTGTAAGATATGTGAAATTGAATAGAGTATCTTTGTCATTTAGATATTCTAAGGACTTTGCTGAGTGAATTTGTGTCTTCTGCAGCTGGGTCTGATGTTGTCAGCATGAAATGCAAGGCTGATCGTGTAGACGGAGGATATGTACTTAATGGTAACAAGATGTGGTGTACTAATGGGACCGTTGCTCAAACATTAGTAAGTTTCTTTAAATTTATCGCTTTTTTTCTTTTTCATGCTGATTGCGTTGCTGTCTGTGTTATTTTCATGATCTAGATGTATCGCATATGCTGAAATGCATAGCACACATTTGATTGTGTTGAATCGAACAGGTTGTCTATGCAAAAACAGACATAACAGCAGGGTCAAAAGGAATCACTGCATTCATCATCGAGAAGGGAATGCCTGGGTAATTTTACCGAATGACACCAATAGAATCGTGATTATTGATAAATCATTTTATTACAGTGAGAAAACTAGACGTGAAAGATGAAAACCTGACAATCGTTGCTGTTTGACTACAGATTCAGTACTGCGCAGAAATTGGATAAACTAGGGATGCGAGGAAGTGATACGTATGTATGCATGTTCCATGTTGTAATTTCGATACTGAATCCATTTCCAATTCCAACGACATGGTTTTACTGATAAAACGGAATTTTCTCGGCAGATGTGAGCTTGTCTTCGAGAATTGCTTTGTTCCAGACGAAAATGTTCTTGGGAAAGAAGGAAAAGGTCTGAAAATTTCTTTTATAATCTTTGTTTGGATAGACTTAAAGAGAAATGAGCTTATAAATAAGAGATATTTTCTTTTTGTTCAGGAGTCTATGTCATGATGTCGGGGTTGGATTTGGAAAGGCTTGTTTTATCAGGTGGTCCCCTTGGTATTATGCAGGCATGTCTCGATGTTGTCCTTCCTTATACTCGACAACGAGAGCAGTTTGGTCATCCTATTGGAGAGTTTCAGTTCATCCAGGTTCATTTCAGCAGTGGCATAATTTTTTTATTTTTCGTTATCGTGTCCTCCGTGTTGTATGTGAATCTTAGTTCAGTTTCAATTGATCTTTTGGTTACAGGGAAAAGTTGCAGACATGTATACGTCTTTACAGTCCTCAAGGTAGAAGATTTTAATGTCACTCTTCTGAATAAGTTTGCAACGAAGTCGATTGGTAACATTCTTTATTCCAGGTCTTACGTGTATTCTGTAGCTCGGGACTGTGATAACGGAAAAGTTGACCCGAAGGTGCCTCCACTTAATACAATAACTATAATATTTTCCTGTTTGCAACAAAGAAAACATTGTAAAACAAACTCTCTTGTGGTTTACTAATTTCAGGATTGTGCTGGAGTTATACTCTGTGCAGCTGAAAGAGCAACGCAGGTTGCTTTGCAGGCGATACAATGTTTAGGCGGGAACGGTTATGTGAATGAATATCCAACCGGTCGTTTCCTTAGAGATGCTAAACTCTACGAGATCGGAGCCGGAACTAGTGAGATCAGAAGAATGATTATAGGACGCGAGCTCTTCAAGGAGCAATGACATGCTAGTCCTTTGGATTTTGACTGGAACTGAGCCTCTTGGAGATGATTCTTTGTAAAAGAATTTTTCATTAATCAAATGAGAATTGTGTTAACCAAAATTGATCAACAATACAAGAAACAAAAAACTGCCATGTCATATTTGTATGTGCTCTTTTGCTGTGAAAATCTTGTAAGCAATTCAAACAATATTTTCAATTTTCTGTTAGAAATTAGTATCTATATTGATAAATTTAGAAGACAAACAACATATTTATAACAATATGAGTAATATTACACCACCATGACATGAAATCTGAAAACCATCACCATTATTCAAGAGTACACAATTCTCAAGAGGGTAGTAATCAAACATGCAGGATTAAATTTTACATGGATAATGAAATTTGTACAGAAGCAAGGACAACACAAAGTCAAGAGAGCCATGAATTTTTAAACTCTAACTACTGTTGGAGAATAATCTGGCTGACCAACTGAGGAAGACTTAGAAGGTTCAATAAGCACTGGTGCCTGTTCCAAACAGCTATGAGTATCATCATTGTTCATCCCAAATGTCATCTTCTCCACTTCTTCTTTGGTATATATATGGATCTTGGATACCACATCACAAAACTCACTGCAGCCAAAGCAAAAAAAACTTAAATAGAATAAAACAAATGGTATCAATTCAAGTCTTTCTATCGTATCAGTATATGTTGGAACAGTTGATATTCATTGATAATCTGTTTGGATATTCGTTGAATTACAAACACGACACTGACACATGTGATTACATTCAATTAATTATTTGTATCAAATCATTTCTGATGTTGTTGTGTTAGTGTCATGTCTGCGTATTTGTCTGTGTCAATGCTTCGTATCAATCATTTCTGGTGTCGTTGTGTTAGTGTCATGTTTGCGTATTTGTCTGTGTCAGTGCTTCATAGCTTATAGCATAAATGCTTATTATATAAGTTCTTATGTATAAACCATTTTTATATCAAAAGATAAAATAGTCATAGTATTTTGATATAAGTTATAAGCTATCTAGAGAGTTTGTGGAAATAAGTTGAAAATAGATTATGGACATGTCATAAGTTGTTTTCATGAGCTCTCTCAAATAGTTTCAGAGGTGTTTATGCCAGCAGATAAACTCAAATAATACAAACCATAGAGGCTCTACAAAACTGAAAAGCAGCATCCATGAGGAAGAAGAATACTTACTGCCATGGATCATCCCCCACAACCATTATGTCATTCTCACTGTCAGTGTAGAGGATTCTCCATCCCTTATCAGAGTCTCTAAGAAGGCCATCCATTCCAAATAGTTTCTCTAGTTCACTCAGAAGATCAATGTAGCCGCTCAACCTCGAGAGATCAACGGCTCTTCCAACTAAACTTCCTTGCTTGTGAACCTTCATTTAGTGTATGTTACATAGGTTTTTAAAACATCAAACATTAAAAAAGAATCAGCATATCATAATATCTTTCTGTGGTTATCATCATCTCTCACCTTTGTGCAGCTCCTTTTTGCAGTGTTCTGTAAATTTTGAGTACTAGTTTCCGCAGACAAAGGAAACCCGAATATTTTGCAGGAGTTTACCTTTCCGGTGACATTGTTATCATTCGGAACCTTTATATCAGCAGTCCCTAATGAAGCAGAAACAGAAATATTGTCCTGCAGCTTATGCTCAATTGGGAGATTAGATTCAGATCTTCTGACATCATTTCTAATGTTCCCTGCAATTGTCGACGGCGCGTTAAACCCCACATTATGTTTTGAGCTAAAGATGTTAGCTTGATCAGCTTTTTGAATATCTCCATAAGGAAAATATGCAGATTGAAAGTTGTGTTTGGTTCCTTGATGAAGGCTGAAATTTGTGCAACTTGCAATGGATTTTCCCCAAGCACCGACGTTGAAATCGACTTTTCCTGTTAGGGATTTCAGTTTACATATTTCTTGACCTTGCAAGACCCTTGGAAAGTTGTTACTTTCCATAAAGCCTGCGTAACCGAAAGGGTGAACACTCATAAGCTCAGAAGAGGTAACTACTTTTCCTATTCCAGTTGATGCAAGATTTTGATAATGACTTGAAGAGCTCAAATCAAAACCTGGCTGGTTGGTTCCTTTGTCACATCCGTAGTATAGCGACATAAAACCTGAATTTTCTTGACCTTGCAAGACCTTTGGTGATCTTACCGACTCCTCAAAGCCCATCATTCCACTGCTTCTTTCTACCAGAAATGAAACAATGAAAGAATATGATTAGGATTGAAACCATTTCTAGAAATTTCCTTAATGCCAGCCATGGCCCTGATACGTTAAGTTAAGCATCATTAAGGATTTCATATCGCCATTAGGATTCGTACCAGTGGTAAGGTGACTGGGCGAGGCAACCTGCAGACTGGTCCGCGGTTTCTTCAGTCTTGGAGAAGACTGAATGCTTAGAGGAGGCAGAGGAGTCGAAGGATCAATCTCCCATGGAGATATTCGGTCTTGATGATTAGTCTCCATATCCTCATCCCATCGGACCTGTTCGATGCCATAAAAAGCTTACATATTATAACTGTTTGATAATTAAAAACATTCGACTTTAATCCTATTTACGCTAAAAGACGTATAAATGTAAAGCAAAATTTCAAATGTACCATCAAGCACCTCCATTTGGATTTAGGCCATCTATAGGGATCCACATCATTCATTCCAATCAACATACCACTACTACACCTTCAAGATAAGAAGATAAAATCATGTCAATATATTTTTCTGAGAGAAGAAATCACAGTAAAAAGTTATAATAGTCATACTCTACATTACCTTCTTTCGGGCGATTCGTCCATTTCAAATCTCATTTTGAATCTTGTCCCTATGGTCACTGGATTCTTGATGCTTTTAACATATTTTTGGAAGGGAACCACAAATTCGGCATGACTTGCTCTGTA
Organism: Lathyrus oleraceus; assembly: GCF_024323335.1. NCBI lineage: Eukaryota > Viridiplantae > Streptophyta > Magnoliopsida > Fabales > Fabaceae > Lathyrus > Lathyrus oleraceus. The sequence goes on from NC_066585.1 coordinate 498,382,543, forward strand.
TTGATTTATATTTCCACAACAAAATCAAAATTATAGGATAAGTAATTGCAGTGTAAACTTCATGCATCTTGCAAAGTAAAAAGAAGTGATTATTTAGTACTAGTACCTTGGACTATAGAAAACATGAAACATGCTTTTGGTGGAAATAGCATTTGCCACAGAAGAAAGGAAATTAGGATAACAGTTCTTGTTACCAATAACTGATTCAGGAAGACCATTTCTAGGCCTAACAGCTCTTCTGATTCCCAATCTCAACTCTCCATTTTCACCCCTAGAAAGACATTCATAAGCAGCAATGATTTGAAAGACACTGTAAATGGTCGGTTTCTCGATAGAAATTAGTCATTGCGAGGCCGGTAGATACTTCGCACCAATAACATAGTTGAAGTTCACTGGAGTGATGAATAGATATGTACCTTAGAAAGAGCACAGCATCACCAGAAACAAGATTCTTTTGGTTCACGAAAATGCTCCAGCCAGTAGTGAGTAGATGCCGCCTCGGCTGACCTGACAAATTACCACAATATTTTGTGTATCAATTAATCATTTTATGAAACAACACCTTTTTCTTTTTCAAATCAAATTACACTACCTCTATAAATATGACGAAATTTCCACTCCACACCATGCAAGTCTTTAGCAACAAGCTCTTGAGAGGGTCTCTGCAGCTTATAATCCTATTTAACGTAAAGAGTAATCCATAAGCGTATAGCTTATAAGTGTTTCATGTATAAACTTCCTGAAGAGCTTACGAAAATAAGCTGAAAACAACTTACGGACATGTCACAAGTAGTTTCTATAACAAAAGATACGATAAAATCAAACTGTTGTCATAAGCTATTCTGAAGAGCTTATGAAAACATCCTGATAACAGCTTATGGATATGTCATAAACTGTTTTCACAAACTCTCTCAAGCACTTTCAGAAAGTTCTTATGTCAGTAGAGAAACTCAAATAATTCAATCCAAACAGAAGGAATCAAACTTCAATGTCTCATGGAAACGTAGGCTAATCAAACTTCAAAGAGACCGTCGTTGAACGATTTCATACCAAAGGAGGAAAACAGTCTTCAGCAGCTCTACGAGGCACAGAGAAGCCACCATGAGTGCTGGTATCAGAAACTGTTAGTGTCTTGCAGAACATGTGAGGAGTAGATTTTGTAGGTGACCCTCCATCTCCCTCTTCATCTCCTTCTAATTCCTCAACTTCGTTTCCCTCCATATGCATACCTGCCAACTGAAAAGCCAAAGCAATCCATCTAACCAAACTCTCTATTTGGATGAACAACTTAATTAAGCTCTTATAATATAAGCGTTCATCATATAAGTGCTTATGCATAAGCTATTTTTAATTTTTTATGAAATATTAAATAAAAGTAGACTATTTTCATATACAATATAAGCTGTTTTCATAAGCTATCCCGAAGCCCTTTTAAAAATAAGCCGAAAACAAATAGATAAGTTCAAATAAGTCTCAATTTGGAAACACACACCAAACATAAAGAACTTGAATAAAAACAAACCTCAGCCTGAGGAAGCAAAGTAACTTGTGTATAAACCTCATCATTCTCCTTGTTGGCCTGTTAGAGGAAACAACAACTTAAGCAAAACTAAAAGAGTAACACAGAGAATGTTACATGAATTAAGTATACACTAGTTAATCCAAAGAGTAAAATTGAGTACTCACAAGTAGCTGTATATTGACAACCCTGCAAAAGATCTGTGGCTGAAGATCATAGGTCGGTATCTCCAATTGTTTAAAAGGAGAGAAAGAAGCAAATTGTTCTAAGTGACCTTGTGGAAGATAAACCACAACATTTCCTTTCTTAGGAAGAGAAATTAGAGGTCCAGCACAAGCATGCCAAAGCTCAAGATAAGAAGAAGAAGCAAGTGGTGAAGTGGAACTAGAAGATGAACAAGTGGAAGGGGACAAACAACAAACACATGAAGTGCAACCTTTTTCACAATCCTTAATGCATAATGCATCATTCTTCTCAATTTCAGTCACTTCATGGTTCAGATCAATTTCCATGAACACTTAGTTTGTTTCTTAAGAGAGTCAAATGGAATTAAGAACACCCCAAGAGAAAAAATCACAAGTTTATTTAAAGACAGTAAAGAGGGTGGCACCAAAAGTGAAATTAAGAAAAGTGGAAGCTACAGTGTTATGGAAATGAGGTTATTTTTTAATCATGAAAAGAAATTCATGTTCCAAACAAGGGTTAAAGAAAGAAAGAGAGAAAGAGTATTTATTTATCAAATGATAACAAGAAATTCAAAGTATGATTCCATTATCTCCATTTGAAGGTACACAGAGGAGGGAGCAGAAGACAGAGACAATTGCATAGGAAGCACAGAAACAAAAGGAAAGAAAAGGCAATGTGGTTGTGACTTTTGGAATTAAACTGTTAGAGTCTTAGAGATAGAGTGAGAAATAGTGTATGTGTGTTGGGTGGAGGGGACATGCTAAGACAGTACAGGACCAATCCTTCCCCACACACACTTTCCTTTGCCTTTTTTTATTTTATTTGTTCATGATCTATGATTAAACACATATACTAGATACCACATTGATATTGTATTTGAGTTAGAGAATGTTCATGATCTATGATTAAACACATTTACTACATACCACATTCCACATTTATATTGTATTAGATTGAGTCTTGAAAGTGTTTATATAAAGCCATATCTATAATTTATAAATTAGTTTTGTAAAAATGAGTTAGTTTAAACTCTAATATATATGAAGTTGTTTTCTTATAATATACTACGCAATGATGTATCTACTAGATGATATTAGGTGAATCATAAAAGTGTGCAGGAGAGACTATTATACAATATCTATAATTTAGCCACGATTAAACAATAATTAACTAAGGTTTTATTATATATTTATCAAAGTTAAATCATAATTAAATAAGATTATATACCATTTTTGTCATAATTGAACATTGTCATAATTAAATAAGATTATATACTTAGACCTCTCATATGACAACAATTATGTTTTTAAGTAAAGACTATTATTTTATTTTATTTGAAGTGTGGAGAATTATTATATTATTAAGAGCAATTATATTTTATTAATTATGTAGCTTTATATTTAGAATAAATAGGAGAAGATTTAGGGGAGTTGATTATCTTGGAACTTGATTGGAAAATGTCATTTTGGCTCTGGGGAGATGAACACTTTTGAAATTTTGCAAGATTACTTTGTAATTTAAAAGGATTTTTTCTATTTTCTTTTGTATATCAGTTGGTTTTTATCAACCGATATCCAAATAGTTATGATCTGAGATAATAAACTCACAATAGGAAAAAAAATGGACATGTTATATTGACGACAACAGTGATGCCTATTGATGGCTGAATAATATTAAGAGGCATTTTGATGTTGTGGGAACATCGAAGAGTGAGAAAATTGCTATCAGCGGTGAAAGCCTTGAGAGATTGTGCTCTCGTATTCTGGAAGTGGTGAAGTTAATGTCATCTACGTGTAAATTGGAGAATGTTTCATGTTGCATTACTTTGGCATTTTAACCCAGAGTGTAGACACCTTCTATATATATATATATATATATATTATATATATATATATATATATATATATATATATATATATATATATATATATATAAGGAAGATGGTGAATTTGAATTGGAAATTGATTCTTTGATGTCTCATATATTCAACCTTTAACAAGAAGAAACAAATAAAGGATATTTCATTTTCATTCAGATAATGGAAGAGAGAGATGAGGAAAAGGTAGACATCACAAAAGTAGAAGATGCTAGAAATCCTCCAGAGAATGTCATTGTGGAAAAGCAACAAGAAACAAGAGCATATTTTTGCAAATTTACTATTATCAACAAATACTTTAATGGACATGGTGCAAATATGACGTTTGAATTGAGGATCAAAATATCTTCGGGGTCTTTGGTAAAGTGTGGATTATATTCTGCTTTGATCGAAATGGCGCTATTAATGCCTATTGTTGTCATATATGTTTTTTAATCAAACATGCTTCGATCGAAATGGCGCTAATGCCCATTGTTGTCATATATGTTTTTGGATCAAACATACCATCCAAAATAGTGATTATGATCTAGACATTAGTTATCATGTTTCCCGCTTGTTATATCCCTCTACTTCAAATTGTGGAACTCTAACAAACACTTGGGTAACCTTACACCTTGAGGAGAAGGTAAATTTTTAGGGTGGATTATTGTTAGACATCTTATTGAAATAATGTATAATATGAAGAGGCAACATTATTTATATCAATCATGGGAAAGTTACCGCGGAACATAAGGCAATTATTTTATGGGATATTTACTGCTAGTTATTATTGGAAATTTAATAAAACCTATGGAGAACTTCACTGCACAATCGATAATTGAAAGAAGAATAGAAAAGATGAAAATTGGGGAAGAAATGGAATTAGGGTTTTGACAAGAGAAAGAATAAGAATATATTGTTTCTGCAGAGTTTCTCTGTGGTCTCAAACAAATTTTATTCAACTCTGCAACTTCACTTCTTCAATGTGTTATAATCAATAATAAGGGTTACTCTCTATTTATAGGTTGAGTTTGATTGCTTCCTAAGCAAAACTCCAACTAACCTAATTCAGCTAAAGTTACAAAATAAGCCTAAGTCAAAAATATCTGTCGAGTAACCTGCTTCGACATTTCGACCTAAACCTTTTCTACCTTTTCTTGCCTATGTCGAGCAACCTGCTTCGACACAAGAAATTACAATTCAACACACCACTTAACTCATTGTGTCTAAGTTATATATATTCATCATAGATCTTAGCTTTTTGGACACTTTGACCTAGACTCCTTTCGTCATGATGTCTGCAATCTGATTCTCAAATATGCAGTTTTCCAAGTTCAACTTCCCTTTTGCAACTTGCTTTCAAAGATAATGAAACCTCATTTTGATGTGTTTGCTTCGTCCATGCGTTATTGTATTCTTCTCTAGATTGATAACATACATGTTATCAATTTTCATGGTAATCGCTTCATGATTCTTCCCTATAATTTCTTAGACCAAATTCACCATCCATGTTGCTTGACATGCACAGAGAGAAACAACTAAGTATTCTGCTTCACATAACGATAATGCCATTAATGGTTCCTTTCTTGAACTCCAAGCAACTGGTGCACCACCTAGCATAAACACATAGCCAACTGTGGATTTTATATCCTCAACACCACTACACCAACTTGAGTAAGTGTATCCCACTAAATTGCATTCTTTTCCTTCATAAATTGTAGGAAACAAAACGACATAGTTGAGAGTTTCTTTCAGATACCTTAGTATCCTCTTCGTCACTACTAGGTGTGATACCTTTGACTTCTACATGAATCTACTCACCATACCTACACTGTATGCTAGATCAGACTTTGTGTGACAAAGGTATTTAAGTGATCCAATGAGTCTTCTATTTTGTGTTGGATTGACATCATCTTCATATGTGTCTTTCTACAGTTGCAATTTGGGCTCAACTGGAGTCGAAGTTGGGTTCAATCTTGCATCTTAAATCTCTTGAGTGTTTCACCCGAATATATTCTTTGATGCATCATTAATCCTCTACTACTATTCTAGAATTAGATACCAAGGAAGTATGAGAGATTTCCCAAGTCTGACATTTCAAACTCCTCACTTAGGTCATGTTTGAAGTCTTCGATCTCCTTCTTGAAACTTTTTGTTATTAACAGATCATCGACATTAAGACATAGTATAAGCAACTAAATATTACTTCTTCTTAGATATACTTCATGCTTAGTTGTGCACTTCATAAATTCCTCCTCCCTTAGGAAACTGTATATCTTCTTATTCCAAGATCTTTGAGCTTTCTTAAGTCCATACAAGGCTTTATGCAGCATGTATACCTTTCTTTCTTTGCCATATTTCACAAATCTAGCTGGTTGTGCAACATAAAATTCTTCATCTTAGGGCCATTCAGGAATTCACATTTCACATCCATCTAACATATGTGGCAGTTGTTCATGTTTGCTAGACAAACAACCAACCTGATTGTTACGATCCTAACAACAGGTGCAAATACTTCATCGAAGTCGATTCCTTCCTTATGAAGAAATCCTTTCGCCACAAGTCTTGCCTTGTATCGAGTTACTTCACCTTTGGGATTCAACTTCACCTTGTATATCCACTTCACATCGATTTACTTATTTCCTTTAGGAAATTTGACAAGTGACCAAGTGTTTTTGACTTCGGTGGACTTCAGTTCCTCATTCATTGCTTTCACCCACTTTGAATCCTTCAATGCTTTAGCAGCATTTACTGGTTCGACATTTGCATAGAAAACATAGTGTACCAGATCACCTTCATCATCGACCACATCATCTGATGTAATCGCACATTCATGCAACCTTGCATGCACGTGTATTATCCTTTGAGGTCTGCTTGCGCTTGCTTGTCCTCTGACTTCTTCTTGTCGAACTCCTCGTTTGACTTCACTTTCTAGTTCTTCACATAAGATTCTCACTGAATCTTTCTTGACATTTTCAGTAAAATCCCATTCCCTAAGCTCATTTATGATCACGTCCATGGTGATCACTACTTGCTTGTTCACTGGGTTGAACAACTTGTAACCTCTATTCGAATGATATCCTATTAGAATCATTTGATTTGACTTGTCATAAAGTTTTCTTCTCAACTGATCTAGCACATGTCTATAGGCTATAGATCCAAATACTTTCAGATGACTCAAGCTAGGATTGACACCAGAGCAACATTCTTTTGGCGTAATTCCTTATATCCTTTTCATAATCTTGAGCTTTAAACCACTTTGTCTTTCAAACATATATTTAAACTTTGCAAACACCTCGATCACTTCACTTTTCTTCTTGACCAGGTAAGCCCATAGTTTTCGACTGATATCATCTATGGATGTGACAAAGTATTTGTTATCTCCAATCGAGTCCACCTAGATAGGACCACATACATCAGAGAATATGATTTCAAGAATTGCCTTCTACTTGCTTCCTGCATCCTTGCTGAAGTTGTTATTGTGTTACTTTGCCTGCACACATTTCTCACATACTTCATTTGGAATGTCAATTTCTGGTAACCTAGAAACGATATTTCTTCTTTTCAAATATATGATGTCTTTGAAATTGAGATGACCAAGTTTATAGTGTCATATCCATTCATCCCTGGTAGCTGCAGTTGCAAGGCACTTGTGCTCCATCATATTAAGTTCAACCTTGAAGGTTCTATTATGAGACATTGGAGCCTTCAAGATAAACCTTCCACCTGAGGAGATAACTCTTATCATCTTGTCTTTGATCGATACTTTGTAGTCTTTTCGACCAACTGCCTTATGCTGAGAAAATTACTTTTCATGACTGGTATATATAGTACATTTGAAATTACTGACCTCTTGCCATCTTTTCTCATAATCAGAACATCACCAACATCTTCAGCTGCTAGAGTATTGTCATTTGAATTTTTTACCATGTTCTTCATTTAGGGTTTTATGTTGAGAAACCAATATTTCCTACCAGTCATGTATGATGAACATCCTGAGTCAAAGTACTATTGATGCTGGAATATTTCTTCATCTCTTGTTATGACCATCAACAACATCTATTATTCTTCATGCTTTGCAAACTTTGCATCAGTTTTCTAATTCTTCTATTTTTCAGCACAATCACTTGAGTAATGACTATACTTCTGACAATTGAAATACTAAATGTGACTTTTGTCAGGTTTTGGACCATTACGTCTTCCTCTATTTGCAACACCACCTCTTTAGTTGTTTTGGTATGAGGACTTTCTCTGATTTGACCATCCTCTTTCTTGCTAATTTTGACCAGTCGAATTGTTGTAGCCTCATCTACCTTTGTTGTTGAACCACTTCCCTTTACCTCTCTTTTCTCTTGCTGATTGTCCTGCAAAGCCACATCACTTTTCGACTTGCTTGCACCTCTTTCATCCATTCTTTGTTCGTGAGATTCAAGCGTCCCTTGAAGCTATTCCTTTGTCAATGTTGACAAATATTTTAACTCTTTTATGGCTACTACCACATGGTCGAATTTTGGAGCAAATGACCTCAAGATCTTTGCAACAACTGATCTTGATGTCAACACTTCTTCGTATACCTTGATTTGATTCACCAGTTTTGTAACCCTAGTGAAAAAATAAGGTATGCTTTCATTGTCTTCCATCTAAATCAATTTATACGTTCTTTTGTGAGTTTGTAACCTTACCTCTTTCACCTTTTTTGCGCCTCCAAGCAATTTCTCAAAAAAAATTCCATGTTTCTTTCGCTGAATCAACACCACTCATCTTTTCTAAATTACTCTAATCAACACATTGATGAATTATAAAGAGAGCTTTATAATCTTTCTTCTTCAATTCTTTGTGTGCATCCTTTTTTTCATCCGTTGTGTTTTCTTCGAGCGGCGTCACTCCCTCCTTCATAAGATCTCAAATATGTTGACAAAAGAAAATAACCTTCACCTGTTTACACCAATTCTCAAAATTTTAACCATTTAGAATTTGGAGACTCGCTGGAAAATGTCCATTCGGATGATTCAACGCCATTGTTTTTTCTTCCCACGAATCGCTCAGTCAGTGCTCTAGATACTAGATGTTGGAAATTCACCAAAAACTATGGAGAACCTCACTGCACAATCGATAATTTAAAGAAGAATAGAAAAGATAAAAATTGGGGAAGAAAGAGAATTAGGGTTTTGACGAGAGAAAGAAGAAGAAGAAATTATTTTTACAGAGTTTCTCTCTACTCTCAAACAAATTTTATTCAATTGTGCAATTGCACTTCTTCAATGTGTTACAATCAATAATAAGGGTTACTCCCTATTTATAGGTTGAGTTTGCTTGCTCCATAAGCAAAACTCCAACTAACCTAATTCAGCTAAAATTACAAAATAAGCCTAAGTCAAAAATCTCTGTCGAGCAACCTGCTTCGACATTTCGACCTAAACCCTTTCGACATTTTCTTGCCTCTGTCGAGCAACTTGCTTCGACAAAAGGTATTACAATTCAATAGTTATGAGGTGGTACTGTTGTGAGAAATAATTAATTATAAAATTATCAATGTCTATTTAGTTCTAGGTGGTGTATAATTATAAAAGGGAAAGACACATTGGGTAAACATTTTTCTTATCGGAGGAATTATTAAGTAGTTAATGGTAGAGACCCAAATCTCAACATTTGGGAAAGAGAGATGACAAACTCTCAAGTCCTGGTGTGTTTGTGTCCTATAATTTTGTATTATATCCTATAATTATTGTAATGTGTTTATATGTAATATTTTGATTTTGAATCATTCCACGAAGTTAATAGCAATAAAGTATTAGTATTGTGAAATTACTTTTCTATTGGGAACTGGTTTCTATCAAGTGATATTAAAGCAATTCTGATGTAGGAAGATTCTCTAGGTGTTATGAAAATTTTGGCACGAAGATGATTGCATATTTGATTCCAAGATTTTGATGGTATGGATGTTTGTTGGTGGTTGATCCAAGCAGATAAACATTTTGGGTCAAGAAAGATGAGTGAAAAGATGAAACTTTGTTGGGTTATTTCATTTGGATTGAAAGGCGGTGCTCTAATTGATGACTTTCTTGAAAGAAGAGAAATTCAAATACTTGGTGATATTTTTCAAAGGTCGTTCTCTAAAAATTCCAACCAGAAGTTTGAGATTATCTTATGGATTCGTATAATGAAGAACATGAAAGCAAAGATGACTATGGAATTAAGATGAGAATCAAGAACCAATAGCATTTCAAGCTGAAGAAAATATTTGTAGCGAAGTTGAAGACTCACAAATTTAAAACTACAGTGAAAAAGAAGTTTGTATAATGGATGTCGAATTCGGTTGCGAGGGCGACAAAGTGAATAATTTGTATTCATTGACGGGGGTGATTAACTTAAAGGAAAGGCGAAGATTACCATAAAAGTCGAGAATGACCCCATGAGAGGGATGGGTGAGCATAAAACAAATGTTTTGTAAATGTTGATCCCATGCATGCATGTTAGACAATCTGCTAACATCACCCGTGCAATCACACTTAAGAAATTCTACAACAGGGAAAGTTAGAGAATTATGATTCAGAGATGGACTAAATAAACTACCACAGTATGAACGGTTAGAACAACAATCACCATTATTGAAACCACCAGATGTCAAGCATCACATGATGGTGTTTGTTGATATTCCTAAGATAAAGTCTAGAAACAAAAAAGTTCTATTACGAGTGTCATTGTCGTCCCTAACACCTAATCACGAAAGGATTGACAATAACTATAAAATTTGATTATGGAAAAAAAAATTCTACTTTGTGTACAACTCAATCTTTCATCTTTAATTTATGAGATCTTGGAGGATACATTTTTATATAGTGTATTTATTTCATCCTGAGGATAACGTGAATAGTTATGACACAATATTATTGAACCTCGGATATGATTAAACAATTATATTTTTAAGTAACAATTATTATATTATTAAAAATAGTTAATAAAAAATTATTATATTATTAGAAGCAATTAAATTTAGAATAAAGAAAATAAAATAAAACGAGTTTGATTATCTTGAAATTTGACTAAAGTCATTAGGCATTAAGGAAGTTGTAGATCTTCGAAATTCTATAGTATTATTTTATAAATTAAATTAAAATTTTTAATTTTTTCTATATCAGTCGATTTCTTCTATTGACTACACAAACATTTCATTTTATTACGTAAAAAAATGGATTTTAAATATTTTCAAATATAATTATAAAATAACCATTAATATTACATAATTAAAAATTAATTTTCCATTTCTTTGATCAGTGTGATTGTGGGGTGAGTGATTAAGGTCCTACCCCAGACAACATAAGTTGATGTATAGAGATAAATAAACAATCAATCAATGACAAGTTTTCCTTTGTCTGTGCATTTCTTTTCCCTTTTGTGAATTTGCAAATCATTTCATGAAAGACTACAATTTCAAAGGAAACATAATCTGTAGACTGTCTAGGTTGAGGGATAATAATTCACAATATAAAATATCTAAATACATAGAGAGTATTATGATGATACTCCAATAAAATATAATTAAAAATTTGTATATATAAAATGAAATATAATATGTGATCATAATTTCATTCATGTAAAATTGATTTTAATATGATTAGGTAATGTCGATTGTAAATAATTCTTAACTTAATATTTAAATTTATAAAAAATAAATTATACGAGCTATTGAAAGATTAATAATTTTAATTAAACTTAAATTAAAATAAAATTGATTTAAAATCAATTTTTTAATATAGAATCAAATCCAATTTAATTTTCTTTCATTTCTTTTCATTGCACCTTTCACACACTACAATGTTTATCCTACCATGATAAATTGTCCATAAATAAATTAGTAATAGTTTTGTGTTGATTTGATATGATTTGGAGGAGTGTAATATAAATATCCGACAAACAGAACAATATATACTGTTGATAATTTAATATGTGAGACAAGTTGGAAAATGAAGCATGGTGTAGTTTTTGGCAGCAACTGTTGTGGATTTATTTTAATTTTCTCTTTTATAGATAGAGTTAAGTTCAACATTAGTTTAAAATATTAGTTTATTGTCCACTAAGTTTAATATCTAGACTTGAGTTTGAATGAAAATTAATACTTAAATTAGCAAATTATTTATATTGATTTGAGGTGAAGAAAAGAAACACACAATAAATATATATAGCTAATTTTTAGGTTTTCACGTAATTCAAAACTACTTAAATTAGCTAATTTTTAGGTTTTCACGTAATTCAAAAAAACATGAGAGAGAGAGAGAGAGAGAGAGAGAGAGAGAGAGAGAGAGAGAGAGAGAGAGAGAGAGAGAGAGAGAGAGAGAGAGAGAGAGAGAGAGAGAGAGAGAGAGAGAGAGA